>NW_026992294.1:26236-184143 GCF_028769735.1 Zonotrichia leucophrys gambelii | reverse complement strand
TGCCTCTATTCTGCCCTGAAATACATTGGGGATCGGTGCTTTCCTACCTAAGGAAAAAGAACCATCCTTCTTCTCCAGGTGCTCATGGTTGAAAATGGGATTCCACCGCCAAAGCCATATATCCAAAGATTGCTCCTACACAAAAGCTGCCATTACAGACAGGTCTGGATGGCCCTGGTCTCTAGTGACTGTAGTTCATCAGCCCCTGAAACATTGGGGCTCTGTGCTTTCCTTCCTATGGAAAAGAGGAAAATAATTTTCTTATTCCTCCACAGCCAAAATTGCTACTTGCGCGTGGGCGTACACGCGTGGGCTAGCTGGTGGGGGCGAAGGCAGGTGCCCCTGCGCATCTGAAGCCAGCCCCCCTCAGCATCTTGGCCTCAGGCTGAGCTGGGTGATAGCTCGGAGCGGCGCGGTGTGAGACGAATTAGGAGGCGACCACTTGCCGGAGGTAAACTGTCGGTTTATTACAGAAGCACCAACGAGGAGGGGAACCACCCAGCAAATGGCCCCGAACAGGGGGCGGGAGAGGGTTTTTAAGGGAAAAGGGGGGAAAAGGCAGGGAAACCCGGCTAACCAATAGTAATACATATTTGGAGGTGCGAAACATAATTGATATACCAAAGTAACCAACTGTTATGAAGCATAGGAGGGGCTCCGGGGCTACAGCCAACCATAACTCCCAGAGAAAAGAAAATTCTCGAAACCTGGGAGGAGAAGGGGGTGATTGACTGGGCCCAGGGAGGAGACAACTTTCACTTATAAGGGAAAATATGGGAGGAGCAGTTTCATATCGGCAACTAAGAACAGCGAGGTTACCATAGCAACCTAACTGACAGGGTAGCAGCGGCGGGAACTAACAGGGAAGGAAGAAACCATTTAATACAGAAAATGAGGGAGCAAACTGACAAACTTAAGAACACACCACAGCATCTCCCCATTTCTTATCAAATAAAATTAAAATTTTAGACCGTCTATTCAACTCAAAAGGAAGGTGCCTGCGGCTTGTCCTGCCAATCTTCGCTTTCTTCGAGCTGGAGTTCGCTAGCCCACTTATGTTCTTGAGGCAGCTCAGTGGATCTCTCTTCATCTGAATCTCCTCCGGCTTCTGAGGAGAGGTCCTCCAGCTCGAAATGTTCCTCCAGAGGGAGTGCGGCATGATTGACAGTCGTTGAGGTGGCTTTAGCTATTAGTCCTTTGATCAAACTACGGATCAGTACGATCAAAACGCAAAATACAATCAAACTCAAAACCACTTTACAAACTGATTCTAACACCAAACTGGCCCACCCGCTAAGGCCCCAACCCTTGAATATGTCCCCCAGCCAGTCTGATGTCTCTTGCCTGACCTGATGGACGAGGTCTTGGAGTTTTTTTATGGAGTGTCTGGCGTCCTCGGCCCGAGAGGACAGGTTCAGACAGCAGAGGCCCTCAAACTCCTCACAGTGATGGTGATGGAGCAGAAGTAGAAAATCTATTGCTGCTCTGTTTTGGAGCGTTGCCTTCCTTGTAATTTCCTCGTCTTTAAGGAGGTCGTATAACGCGGCTGAAGTATAATTGGCTTGTTTAACCACCCAACACTTCAGGTGGCCCAATTCACCCAGAGATTTCGCCACCGATAACCATGGCAATAAAATGGTAAAGGCGACGGATTTAGAATGAGACCAATGGGTAACTTTATCATCACAATCTTCAGTGAGATCTTTAAGATCTCTTTTGGATCTGGCCAATTCGGATGTGATGTTATTCCTTTTCCAATTGATAATTTGGGTGATGTTGGGGGTAAACAGCGTCAGCCGGCCAAATGTGCACGGCCTCCGATCAGGCCAGAGGGGATGCCTGCCCACGCTCGATCGCCACAAATCAAGAACACCCCCCTGGGAAGGGCGTAAGGGGTCCGCTTGGTAGTGGTGGGGCCGATGATTTTTAGAACAGCGCGGCACCACTGGCTCGCTTGATATTTTTTCTTTGTCTGCCAGACCACCTCACTGCCCTTATCTATGGGGGCATAAGTATATTCGAACTGAAAGCAAATTGAAGAGTTAGCGGAACCGAGTAGGTGCAGCTCTGTGGGCTCGGAGGGCGCAGGACTCAGCCTAGCTACTCCGTTTCTCCAGGCGTTTCTGGGTTCAAAACCGGGGAGGAAAGTTAGGCTCTGGGCCAAAACGGGGGAAAGGGCAGACTGGAAGGCAGAGGGGAACTCGCCTGGGGAGAAAGGGATCCCCACAAGGCAAGACGACATCGGGTCCTCTGCTGCGCCGGTGTCGAGGCATATACTGTCCTGTCCTAATGATTGGGCCAAGGCACGCCAGACGTTGATTTTTGGCTGGGGGATGACCCACGGCTCCGCAGGTGGCAGAAGGACTCCGCAGGTCATCAGCACGGTCAACAACAAACAAGGGTTGAGAGCCAGCGTTGTCAATTCGGAGGCCATTCGGGGAGATGAAACTGAAATGAAAGGAGAGCCGTAAAAGTATGCAGGATTCACAGATATGGTTCCTCCCCAAACAACCAATTTAAGTAAAACTCACGAGGGGTGATGGTTGGAGCTGGGGGGGAAAAGGAGGAAAGGTGGTATAAAAGGTCAAGGGGTGGAGGAGAAGCTGGGGGAGAGGGTTCTTCAGTAACTGGAGTGAGATCTGGAGAGAATGAGGAGGATTGATGGGATAGTTTCTTCTGCCGACGCCAACATGCTTGCCGGACCTGTGGTACTGCCTCCTTCTTGATCCCCTGCTTCGGGACGAAGGGTCTGACCCACTTAGATGGTACCCACTTGGGACCCGAGGGAGTGGACACGCAGGCATATCCCCTCCCCCAAGTTACCAGGTCAAAGGGGCCCTCCGTCCGCCAGGTCTCCGGATCTTTTACAAGAACCGGTGGCTTGGTTTTAGGCTGCAGCTGCTGGTGACTGCCGAAATGTCGGACTATGGGAGGGTTTTGGCTGTCAAAAGAGCAATTCAGGAAGTTGAGTGTATACAATGCCCTTGATAGCTGGACTTGGGGGGTTTCTGCCTTCATCGCCGGTTGTTGCCGGGATAGGATTTTCTTAAGGCTCTGGTGAGCTCTTTCCACCATGGCTTGGCCTGTCGGGGAATAGGGGATGCCGGTTTTATGCACTATTCCCCATTGCTGCAGAAAGCTTTGCAGCTCCTTGGAAGCATACGCAGGGCTGTTTTCTGTTTTTAAGGTCCTAGGGATGCCCAAGACAGCGAATGCCTGGAGCAGATGCCTCTGAACATCCGCTGCCCTTTCACCTGTGTGGGCAGAAGCATAGATCGCCCCGGAGAAGGTGTCCACTGAGACGTGGACATAACACAATCGACCAAAAGATGGAATGTGCGTTACATCCATCTGCCACAGCTCGCAGCTTGCCAAACCTCGGGGATTAGCCCCCGAGGCTATGGTAGGCATTTGATCTTGCTGGCATTGGGGACATGTGGCCACTATCGCCTTGGCCTGCTCCTGCGTCAGATTGAACTGACGAAACAGGCCAGGGGCATTTTGATGGAACAGTTGGTGGCTGATTTTAGCCTGACTGAACACATCTGGGAGGGGGGCCTGCGAAACAGCAGCCGCCGCTAAAGAATCGGCGCGACGGTTACCCTCCGCAATGAACCCAGGTAGATCTGTGTGTGATCTCACATGCATGACATAGAATGGATGCTCGCGGTTGGAGACTAACTCGATGAGCCTATTCAGCAATTCAAGTAATCTCTTATTAGTGATCTCTTGAAGAACAGCTGACTCAGCTCGAGACACTACACCTGCGACATACGCAGAATCTGTGACCAAATTGAAAGGTCCAGGGAATTTCTGAAATGCCCTGACGACTGCGTCCAACTCAGCAACTTGTGGAGAGCCCTCTACAACAGCAACATCGGTCTCCCACTGCTGAGTTCTGAGGATCCTTCCAAGTCATCACTGACCTGTGGGATGCTCCAGATGCGTCAGTAAAAACCGTCACAGCATCCAATGGCTTCTTGCTCTGAACCTTTTTCAACGAGAATTTAAACTCCGAATTGAATAATTTGTGGGCCGGCTGGTTTACCGCGATGCGCCCAGTGTAGCTGTCGAGTGCAAACTGAAGGTATTCATTAGTTTGCAGCAGTTCTTCAAAGGTCTTTAGTTTAAATTGGCCCGATTCCAATTTAATTGGGATCTGTATGCATGAGAAATCACAGCCTGCATGCTCTCTGATCCTCTATCTTGCTTTGAGAATCTGTTCTGCTATCAACTCCTGTGGCCGTGTCATTCTTTTGGACCTATGGTGGCTCAGAAAGACCCACTGGCAGATCACAGGGCTGACCTTCAGGCCTTGCGGCAGCACACGCCAAGATAGCGCTTGGCTGGGGACTCACAGTTGATGGACGGAACTGTGAATGCGAATCGCGGGGCATCATCTGGGTGAAGGGGAATTTGGAAAAAGCAATCTTTTATATCAATCACAGCTAATTCCCAATCTTGGGGGAGCATTTCTGGGGAGGGCATCCCTGGCTGAAGGGAACCCATGTCAATTATTAATTTATTAATTCAGCGAAGGTCGGTCAGGAGCTGCCACTTATCCTTATTAGGTTTTTTGATGACAAACACTGGGGAGTTCCAAGGTGACATGGTCTCTTCCAGGTGGCCTTTCAATAACTGCTCCTGAACGAGCTCGTTGAGTGCCTTTAGTTTTTGCTTGTTAAGTGGCCACTGCTTGACCTGTACTGGTTTATCTGAAAGCCAATTCAGTTTCCAGGTCCAGCACTCCTCAGTGGCCACCGCCCAAAAAACCTGGGGAGCCGTCGGGAGATCGATTTTGGCTCCCCACTGGGCTAAAAGCTCCCTTCCCCAGAGAGGCTCTGTATAATCTAGAACGAACGGGCGTATAGAAGCCAATTGCCCGTCGGGCCCCTTAATTTGCACAATGCTCTTTGATTGGTTTGCCAATTGGAGGCCCCCAACACCAGAAATTGTGCCCGCTGCGCTTTGCAGGCCCCAATGCGACGGCCATTCCCGGTAGGGAATGATCGTCACATCTGCACCCGTGTCCAAAAGACCCCTCACTAATTTCTTGTCCCCGCCCAATGAAAGTTGACATGTAAGGCGGGGCTTCTCCTTCCCTACCAACTGTGTCCA
The DNA here is from genome assembly GCF_028769735.1 of Zonotrichia leucophrys gambelii. Classification (NCBI taxonomy): domain Eukaryota; kingdom Metazoa; phylum Chordata; class Aves; order Passeriformes; family Passerellidae; genus Zonotrichia; species Zonotrichia leucophrys. The sequence continues at coordinate 179,025 of NW_026992294.1, read as the reverse complement.
GGCCACGGTCGGAGGCGAGTCCTTCTCTGTCGGGCTCGACCAATGGTCTTTATCTGGCACAGGAATGGCCTGAGCAATGACCTGTCCCTTAGGGAGGAAAAGCGGGGGTCTGACACAATACAGCCCTACCGTGAAGCGGTCCCGGTCGGTAGTTACCAGATCAGGGACTATGTGGATGTCTCGCGGTGTGTGCTTTGTGTCTACCGACGACGGTCCACCCGCATCGTCCCAGTTTCCTCCAGCGACCCGGGTGTTGCAAGTCGACAGACACCAGCTGCAAATTACTGCTAGGGAGGTAAATGCTCCTAGTTAGCTGCAGCCTGTAAGGGGAAACAGAGGACATGGTGTTAAGTACAGGTTTGGGCAGAATATCACAGGTAAAGTGTTTCGAATTCGATAGGTACGTTAAATCCGGCAAGGTGTGCGGCGGTTCTCCCTCGTTTCTTCTCTCCCCAGATGATGATAAACAGCCCGCCACATTTCTATCCGCGTGCAGGGAGGGACTGCGCTCCAATCCTAGTTTTTTTTCTTTTGATTCTCCTCCTTTTCCCGCTTCCACCTCCATTCCATGTAGTCTTGGTGCATAGGGCACTGGGGCATCCAATGTCCCACTTTACCACAGAGATGACAGGGGTGGGTTGCCGATGTTCTCTTGCCCGCCCCAGGTGTTGGAGGGCCGGCAACGGGGGCAGCTTCTGCCTCTATGCAGTCCTGCACGGGGCATTCAGCAAAAACCACGGAAACCCTCTTATGCCGTGATGACAGGGAGACCTGACGCACCACGACATCTATCATGGCCTCTACTGTGGGCTGAGGACTACGAGGGAGAGTCTTTTAACTTTGTGGCAATCAGCGTTTGCATTGCTATATGCCATTCTCTGGAGCATCATTTCGTCATCCCCGAGTGCCTGTGCTTCCACATATCTTTAGAGGCCCTCCATAAATTCCATGTATGGTTCATGCTCTCCTTGCAAAACCTCATCATCCTCCCATTGGGAAGTAACTACTTCCAGCTTGAAGAAAGCCCGTTCAGCTGCTCGGGCCGTCTCCACCAGCTGGGAGGGGAATAAGGCTTTAGCTTGATTTGCCCCTTCTGCCCACTGTCCTTCACCCAAAAGATGTTCTGGGGTAATTATCATACCATCTGCATCATGAGACAGTGCTGGATTCCCCCAAAAACTTGGGAGAACCTCCGATATTTCCCTCCCCCATTCCCTCACCCAGACTCTGAATTCCATAGGCCTTATAAGGCTGGAGAAGAGTGCCCTCAGATCTGCCGGCACTAAATCTCCCTGAGAAAGGGTATTATGTAGCAAACCCCGGAAGTATTCTGACCTTTGGGAGTAGTCTTTCTGTGCCTTGCACAGTTCTTTAATCCGTGCCTCTGCTAAGGGCACCCACCGAGCCTGAGGGGTCATCTCCCCGCCTAGGTGGTAGGTAAACGGGGCCGCTTCTAGCAAAGGCATTTGCTGCGGCTTGTGGCTAGGCACCCCTCCCCCCTCCGAACACAAACCGTGGGATCCGGGGGGAAGGGTGTTGGAACTGAAACTGGAGGAGGTTGAGGCGGGGTTTGGCGATGACGCAAGGCGAGGGAGTGTGCAAGGCCATCCACCCCTCTCTCCCCCCGGGTGGCGTTCGGAGGCGGAAGGGAAAACGAAAGTGGAGCCGGGGAGGAGGGAACGGGAGGCTGAACCGGGGGAGGAGTTTGAGGGGGAGCTGAAGGTGTGTCGGAGTACGGAGGAGCGAGCGGGACGGGGGGAGGATATGAGGGAGGGGGGATTGGGCAAGGGGTGTGTTCAGGGTAAAGGAAGGGGTTGCCTGTGGAGAGCTTTAATGTGGAGAGCTTTATTAATAGTTGGTTAGCTGAGAAAGGCCATGCTGACATATTGCCACTGGTCAAGCTGAGAAATCAGCAGTCAGCAAGCTGAAAGGAGATGTCAGCAGCTTGCAATCAGTGGCCTTGCTGCAACATGGAGAAAGGGAGTAGAGATTAGTCCTGAATATCTCCTAAGAATATGTAGAAAGTATCAAAAGTAGGACCATAGGAATGTAAAAGTAGGTGTAACTGCTGATATGTAACTAACCAATCCTGAGCTCAACTTTTGCAATATGCATGAAGTTAATTACGAACTGTATTTAACCCGCTGTGCTGATCAATAAAATTGGACCTGTGATGATCAACTGGATGTCCTGGTCTCCTTCCGTCGACAGTTGCCGCTTGAGAGAAAAGGGGTAGTGGAAGAAGAAGGAGCTCTGGCGGCAGCGACCGCGTGGTCCTCGCCATCTTGGACGGTACTAAACCGAACAGACTTGGGGGTTACAACCGGGGACTTGGGAACTGGGGTAGAGGGTGAGGATGGAGGAGGAGCTTGGCCAGGGCTCCTCAAACGGGGAGGCTGAGCCGGTCGAGAGGGAGCAGGGGCAGGATGGAAGCCCTGCTTTTTGCTGGCCTTCAAAATCCCTCTCGAGGGCTCCTGCCTATGGGAAGAGGGAGAGGGTTGTGGGGTAACGGGAGCCGAACGCGGGGAACGGGGACGAGCAGGGCTTTTCTTCAGTTCCCCGGACGAGGAGAGTGTTGTGAGCACTCTGTTCACCCAAAATGCCACGGTCGCTAATTTTGTCTCCCCGGAATTTACTGCTTCTTCTAATTTTGCCAAAACGGCTGCCCAAAGTCGTGGCTGTTTTGCAAGTTCTGGGGAAATTTCAGGGAACTTAGAAAAGACCCACTTAGTTAAAAATTTTCATTCTTGCTTGGGGGCCTTCTGGCCACCTCCAAGCAGTAAACCCTTAACAATATAATTAACCTCCTTCTGGGATTTTCCCAAACTAGCACCCATAGTACCTTTCTAGCACAGGAACTGCTGATACTAGAAAGGGGGGAAATTCCTCTGATGGTACAACCCCCCGCCTGAAAACAACAGAAACTGAAACAACAAGCCACTTTCCACCAGCCCCTGCTCCCCCTACTGTCCCCAGGTCTGGGGCTTCAGTAAAAGGAAAAAAAAAAATCAAGGAAAGAGGGTGGGAGGGTGGGTCCCCAAGGCAGGGCATGAACTCCCAGGGAAATTTTAAAAAGGCAAGGGGGAAAGTCAGAAAGGTCCCCAAAGCAGGGCCCGACCTTACCCATCCGGTGGAAGCAGCAAACGATGAATCAGGCGGAGGAATCGTCTCCGGAATCGTCCTCTCTGGATGCGAGGATTCCCGATCCCGATCCCCAGGTAGCGCCACTCCTAAAACAGAGCCTGCTCCCACCTGGGGTAGTGCGGCGTCCACTGGAACTAAAAAGTCCACTCCGAGGGGTCTGTTTCGTGGTCAGCTATCCACTATTCCAGCCCTGCATTGGGCGCCAACACTGCGTGTGGGCGTACAGGGCCCTGGATCCGGCTAGCTGGTGAGGGGTGAAGGCCGGTGCCCCTGCGCATCTGAAGCCAGCCCCCCTCGGCGTCTTGGTCTCGGGCTGAGCTGGGTGATAGCTCAGAGTGGCGTGGTGTGAGACGAATTAGGAGGCGACCACTTGCCGGAGGTAAACTGTCGGTTTATTACAGAAGCACCAATGAGGAGGGGAACCACCCAGCAAATGGCCCGAACAGGGGGCGGGAGAGGGTTTTTAAAGGAAAAGGGGGGAAAAGGCAGGGAAACCCGGCTAACCAATAGTAATACATATTTGGAGGTGCGAAACATAATTGATATACCAAAGTAACCAACTGTTATGAAGCATAGGAGGGGCTCCGGGGCTACAGCCAACCATAACTCCCAGAGAAAAGAAAATTCTTGAAACCTGGGAGGAGAAGGGGGTGATTGACTGGGCCCAGGGAGGAGACAACTTTCACTTATAAGGGAAAATATGGGAGGAGCAGTTTCATATCGGCAACTAAGAACAGCGAGGTTACCATAGCAACCTAACTGACAGGGTAGCAGCGGCGGGAACTAACAGGGAAGAAAGAAACCATTTAATACAGAAAATGGGGGAGCAAACTGACAAACTTAAGAACACACCACAGCAGCTACTCCTCCTAAAATGTTCACTATTTGAAGGGTTTCTCCCAGACAAAAGCTGCCAACTCTGGCTGGTGTTGTGGACTCTGATGGCCACCTGTCATCTACCCCTGAAACACTGGGGCTCTCTGCCTTCCTTGTGATGGAAATAGAACAGTCTTCTCGTACAGGGGCCTTGGCCAAATTTGAGATTTGGCCTCTAAATTTCTTATATCCAAGGATAACTCCCAGCCAAAAGCTGCAAGGAGAGACGAGTCTGGCTGGCTTGGCCTCCCAGGGGCTGCTTCTCATCTATGATCAAAACCTGGAGCTCTCTGCTTTACTTCAGATGGAAAAGAAATGGCCGTTTTGATCCATGGACTAGAGGCCAAAATTGGTATTCTACCTCCCAAATTCTGTGTATCCAAGGCTTTCTGTCAGGCACAAGCTGCAATTTCAGAAAGGTCTGGCTTGCCTTGGCACTTGGCGGCTGCTGCTCATCTGAAACATTGGGCCTTTTCTTTCTTTCCAATGGAAGAGAATCGTTGTTCACATCAAAGTGCCCATGGGCAAAATTGGAATTCAGTCTAGAAAATTCTATCTATCCAAGGATTGCTCCACAGCAAAAGCAGCCAGGACACACAGGTCTGATTGGTCTTATCCTGAGGTGCTTTTCTTAGACTATGAGCAGAATGTTTTCATTTGCCAACATATTGGAGAGGGCCCAGAGATCTCCCAAGATAGGATTTGGAGGTCTCAAGCACATGAGCACAATACAGGAACACAAGAGCAGTGTGCTGAGTGGAGTGGAGATTGAGGACAGCAGAGGAGACCTGGGAAGGATTGAAGGGTGGTTTCAGAGATGGTGGATCTTTTTGGCATAATAGAGAACAGCCAGAGAAAGAAAGAATTAATGCAAAGGGCAGATAGGGAGCTCCAGACAGGACCCAAAGAGAAAGGAATTCCTTTGCTAGGGCAGGGCTGTGGTGCAGCACGTCCCCAGCAGGAGCCTGGAGCAGCCCCAGGCTCTATGTGGGCAAGCAAAGGCAGGCAGGAGGCAGAGCTGTCAGCAAGGAAGGGGCCAGCCAAGAGGGGCAGCCGGGGGATGTCGACAGCCTGCAGGGACAGAGGCGCAGGGCAGGGACACCGTGGGACAGCCTGGGCTGCACAGGGCACAGGGATGGGCAGCAGCTGCAAGACAGCCCTGCCAGAGCCACCTTGGGCAGCACTTTGGCCATGGCTGCTGGGCCTGGGCCTGAGGCAGGAGCAGGAGACAAGTGACCCTTGCAAGCCTGGGGCCTCATTGCTTCCTTGTCCCTGCTCAGCAGCCTGGCAGGGGCCGCCCCATGCTCCTGTCCTTGGCATTGCCAATCCCCACATGCCAGTGCCCATCCCGGCAAGAGCCCTGAGCAAGGAGGGAGGGACAGCATCTGCCTGGCCAGGGGCTGGGGCTCAAGCCTTGGCCCTTTGCATTCCTGAAACACATCCAGCTTTGCTCAGCACCAGAGACACCTTTGCCTTGTTTGTCCCTGCCTGTCATCACTGCCTCCAGTGTTCTGCTCTCCCTGGAACCTGGGGACACTTTCTCAGTCCTGTCCCTCACAGGGATCTCTTTAAAGTACAAGAAATGTCAGTATTTCAATCTCACTTTGAGCTCTTGAGAAGTTTTTTGAGCACACTGTGAGGGACTGGGTCTGATGCAAAGAGCACCAAAGCCCCAGAGGCTCATTAAAGTCCCTGTGCTGTGTCTGTGCTGCTGAGCTGGGCCGGGCTCCTGGCCCACAGGCAGCTCCTGGCAAGGGCAGCGCTGCAGAGAGACAGCTCTGGCCAGGAGCAGCTCCTGTGCACAGCCCAGCAGGGCTGGGGCACTGCCAGGGCCCCTCAGGGACACCAGCAGGGCACAGACAGAGCTCACAGGGGCTCAGCACTGGCAGGGGCTGTGGGATGTCCCCGAGGGGGCTGTGTCACAGCAGCACCTCTGTGGCTGTGTCACAGAGGCACAGAGCAGCTGGGATGTCAGCAAGGGGCTGTGTGACAGCACAGAGTGTGCTGTGTGAGGTCACAGATTGGGCTATGACATCACAGAGTTTTTTTGTGTGAGATCACTGAGCAGATAGAGCATCATAGAGGGGACTGTGTGACATCACAGAACTAGCTGTGACATCATAGAAGGCGGCTCTGTGACATCACAATGTGGACTGTGACATAGAGTATGATATCACAGAACAGCTGTGTGATGTCACAGAGAAGGCTGTCGCATCACAGACATGGCTATGGCATTACAAGGTGACTGACATCACAAAGCTGCTCTGTGACATCACACAGCAGCTGAATGACATAATATGGAGGCTGTGTGACATAACAGAGTGGTTGTGTGACATCATAGGAGGCATTGTGACATCACAGATAGCCTGTGACATCACATATACTCTGTGACATCACAGGGGCTGTGTGGCATCACAGGGGCTGTGTGACATCAGAAGTGGCTATGTAACATCAGAGGTGGCTGTGTGACATCAGAGGTGGTTGTGTGACATCTCAGGAGCTGTGTGACATCACAGGGGCTGTGTGAGGTCACTGGAGAGGTCACTCTGCCTCGGCCCCCCTCACAGCTCCCCCCAGAGCAGTCCAACCCTGCTCGTGCACAGTGGGGTCCCCTGTCCCCTCGGGTCCCCCCGCCCCTGGCCCCGCAGCCTCCCCCAGAGGATGTTCCACGAGATCAACCCCAGAGCTTGACATGGGGACGGGGCCAGGGGCCCTGGGGGTGGCACAGGGGGACAGGGACTCCTTGGCTGCGTCCCTGTGTCCCCCAGGGTCAGAGCCTGAGCCAGGGCTCCTTCACCCTGTTATGAACGAGGGTTTGAGAGTGCTGAAAGAATCCCCAGCAAGGGATCAGCAAAAACTAGATTTAATATTAAGGGACAGCAGCACAAAGTTCCTTGGCAAGAGTCACTCTGCTGCTGACTGGACAGTTCAGGCAAACCAAGGAAACAAAGCAACAACAACACCAAACAAAATCCAGACAATCAAATCAGAAATGAACTGAGAACTGTTCCTCTGTGTGTGTGTGACTCAAGGACAGAGAGGGCAAGGATAAAAGGAATATAGCCTAAAAGCTTAACAGAGCTCAAACTTGACAGGACTGAACCTTAACTGATACTTTTAACTTCACAATTTAGCAAAAGAACAGAGTGTAGCCGAATTTAACAGAACTTATAACCTATGACTTTGCAATTTAATAGAAAAATAACCCTTCAAAATTTTAAATTAGCTTATAACTTCTATTAAACATAACAATTTAGCCAAAGAAAAACTCTTAGCAGAATTTCAATTCACTTAGACTTCATGATTGAACCTCACTTACAGGCCTGACTAACTCAGCTATCCAAGGCACTCCAACCCCTCAGAGAGCAGCATTTCTGCCACATTTCCCCAGCACAGGCACTCCTGTGTGCACACAGACACCAAGAGTCAGTGCAAGGCACCTGTGAGAAATTTCTCTGAGGGCAGGAAATGCTCCCTGTGGTTCCTTTGGCTGTTGGGGAGGATGAAACAAGAAAGCCTTTTAAATATGACTGCCTGGCAAAAGATTTTGAGAATATAGAAACTAGAAGTGAGATTGAAATGAAAGCAACCTTTGAGATACCTTAGTTTTGTGACCAGTTGAATGTAATCCCCCCTGGAGGAAACAATTCCCTCTGCAAGCAGGCAGGCCTAAGAGTCAGAGCAGGCCTTGCAGCTTGGCAGATGGGACCCAAAGAATAAGATTTAGGGTTTAACACGTAAACATAGTATGGTAATGTAGTGATTCTTATAGGTTGTGTGGAAACATTGTAAGATATGCATGCTGTAGTAGATTGGTTAATGAGAATCTGCATATTCAACACTGAGGATGATTTATTGTATTGTAACGGAAACTTCGCTCTCTTTTCGCTCTCTTTTGGCGCTTTCTTATCTCTCTTCTCCCTTATCTCTTTGCTCACTCTCGCGCTCCTCTTGGCTCCCTTTTCTTTCTTTGTCTCTTTGTCTTCCCTCTGCACTTCTTCACCTCCTCCTTTCTACATGCTCTCCACTCTTAAACCTTTGCCGTTGACTCTCTTACACTTTAGGCCTCTCTTCTCTTGGCCCTGCTCCGAGCTGCGGCTGGCAGCTCGCAACGGGCCCTGCACCCACGCCCTTTGTAATAAACTACAAGTCATATGACTTGGCTTCAAAGAGATCTCATCTCCATCCGTCCCTACCGTGCGTGACCCCCGTCACTCCTACATTTGGCATCTCCCCAGCAAAGGGCAAAGGGCCGAGCCTGGAGGAGTGGGGGGATCGGCCCAGGCTCCATCGTTGTTCAGGATCCCCGAGTGCAGCAAGCAGGAGAGTTCCCGGCTGAGAGAGGCCCCACTCAGAGGGAGTCGCTGGCCCAGGAGAGCTCCAAGGGCTCCTTTTGGAGTGCTGTTTGCAGGGCCCCAAGAGAGGGGCTTCAGTCCCAGCAATGGTTCATCCTGGCCACACTTGGCATCAACAGCTTTCTTTGGCAGTGTGAGAACAGGGATGTTGTGCCACTGAGGGAACAAAAACAGTTCCCAGGGCTGCTCCTACAGAAAGCAGGAGCTGGTTGGGCAGCAGCAGGGCCTGGAGCAGACAGTGTTTGTGATGAGCTGCAGAGAAGCTGAGCCCAGGGGCTGTTGGCCAAGGCTGAGGCCCAAGGAGCATTTCTCAGCTGGCAGGGCGGTCTGAGAAGGGCAGGGGAGAATGCAGCAGCACAGGGCCCATGGAACCAAGGGACCATTGTGACACTGTGGGGCCCTGTGAGACCAAGGGACCAATGTGACTCATGGAATCATGGAGAGCGCTGTGACATTGCTGGGCCTCATGGAACCAAGGGGACTGTACTTATGCTGTGTGACTCCATGGAATGTAGGGGTCATTGTGACACTGAAAGGCCTCATCATACCAAGGGGCCCTTGTGACATTGCCGGGCCTCATGGAGTCCTGGAGACCATTATGGCACTTTGGAGTGTCATGGAACCAAGGGGCCATTGTGACACTGTGAGATTCCATGGAACCAAAGGTCCAGTGTGCCATTGCAAGGCCTCATGGAACCATGGAAAGACCATTAATTCACTTCAGACACTCAAGGAACCAGGGAGCCATTGTGACACTGAGGGGACTCATGGAATCATGGGGACCATTGTGACACTGTGGGGCACCATGGAACCAAGGAGACCATTGTGACACTGTGGGACCTCATGGAACCAAGGGGCCTTTGTGACATTGCGAGGCCTTCTGTCCTCAGTGGTCCATTGTGACACTAAGAAACAAAGCAGGACTACTGTGACACTGCAGGGCTGCATGGAACCAAAGCTCCAGGGTGACACAGAGTCATCTCCTGTCATCAATGGTCCATTGTGACACTGTGGCGCCAAAGGAGACCATTGTGACACCACAAACCGCCATGGTCCAAAGGTCCACTGTGACAGTGCAGGGCTCATGGAACAGAGGAGTGACGTGACATTGTGGGGCCTGTGGAACCACAGAGACCATTGTGACACTGCAAGGCCTCATGGAATCGTTGGGACCATTGTGACACTGTGGGACCTTCAGGAACCTGGGGGCCATTGTGACACTGTGGGACCCCATGGAACCAAGACACCCTTGTGACACATCAGGGCACCACAAAACCAAGGGAACACAGAATAGGTCGGGCTGGTTTGGCCTTCCGTGGGCCAACTGACTGATCCAGCTGACCTAGGCATGTTGAGGGTCTCTTCTCATCTGCTGCTGAAACACTGGGGCTCTGTACTTTCCTTCCTATGGGAAAGAACTCTCCTTCTGCTCCAGACGCCCATGGCCAGAACTGGGATTTCACCTCCAAATTTCCTTATATCCAGGCATTGTTCCCAAACAATATTGCCTGGACAAATCTGTCTGGCAGTGGTTTCACAAGGGTCACCTTTCATCTGGCCCCAAAACCCTGGGGAAGGCTCCGTTCTTTCCTTCCTATGGAAAAGAACTGTCCTTCTCCTCCAGGAGCCCATGGTCAAATTTGGGTTCCATCTCCAACACTGCCTATTGTGACAAACTGGAGGAAATTGTTGGCTTGAATAATTTCATGTGTGGGGAGAGAAGGGGCAGGTCCAGCCTTGCCCTGCCCTGGAACCCCAGCCTTGCCCTGCCCTGGAACACCAATCTCTCCAGAGCCTCTATCCCAGCCCAGCAGCAGCTGCCAGTCCCTGGCACAGCACAGGCAATGCACCACAGCCACCTCTGCAGCCCCAGCCCAGCTCCTGAGGGACCAAATGAGCCCAAGGCCCACCTGGGGGAAGGGCCCAGGAAGACCAAGGAGTATTTATGGCTGACCACAAGGCAAGCACACATTTTGACCCTACCTCCTCATGGAATTTCCATCTGAACAACACTGGAATCTGGGCGTGGGTGTTTCTCTATATCTTATTTTTCTTTCTCTCTTTCTGTGTCTACTTCTATTTCTTTCCCCTTGCAAATTTTTATTAACATGAAATTGAATGGGCTTAGACTTTCTGAAGTTGAATGGTCCAAGTTAATGCTTTGAGAAGTGTGTTTTGTTGATTGACTGTCCTTTTAAACCATTTGCCAAACATTCTCAGATTTTCTAAAGTTCCCAGTAAAGGCTGTTTGGTTGTTTTGAGCTCCTGAATATGTCTTGTTGGTATTTCTGCAGTACATCCAACTCAGAGGACACAACAGGTAACAAAACCTGTGCTCATTTCCAGGCAGACATCAGTTCTGATGTTCTCTTCATCCAGGCAGTTCTACTTGTAGGGCAGTAACCTGAGGTGCCAAGCTAAGATGGGCCCCTTGCAAGCTGATGATTCAGCTGGAATTCCATCCCGTCCCATCCCTCAGCATCCCTGCATTTCCCTCCTGCAGCCTTGGTCTCCAGTACAGCCATGGAGGCTCTTTGGGCTCTGGAGTGTTCCTGCAGCCCCCAAGGGCAGCTGAGCTCTGCCTTTGGCACAGTCAGGCCTGGCCAACGCAGGCCATGCTCAGCAATTGCTTGTGTGTGCCTGGCCTTGCTGTCAGCTCCAGCAGCGGCTCCATGGCCCCTTTGGGCCCTGTGCTCTGTGCTGGCCCAGCCATGGTGGCCCAGTGTTGTAGTGTGTTTGTTAAGTTTCTTGTATTATTTCCCCATTCTATATATTGTCCCCCCCCCCCCCAGTCCAATGTAATGGTTCTGCCCTCCCCAGTTTTCCTGCCATTAGCTCCTACGTCAGTTATGTTACTATGGTTACCCCTTTCCTTAGTTGTGTCTGTTACCCAAGTTATATAATTTCTCCTCCCCCTTACCCCCTTATAAGTAAACTTTCTCTCCTCCCTGGGCCCAGTCAATCACCCCCCACTCCTCCCAACTTTCCAGTATCTTCTTCTCGCTGGGGGTTGTGGTTGGCTGTGGTCCCAGGGCCCCTCCTTTACTTTGTATTCATTGGATTTCCCTTTATGTCAGTTATGTTAAGTTCATCCCTCCACCCTTCCTGATTGGTTCTGTGTAAACCCCTCCTTTGTGCACCCACCCCCTTTATAACCTTGTTTCACCCCCATTTCTGGGTCTCTCCCTGGGGTTTTTTCCTGGATGCTGTCTTGGGTTGTTCTTTAAACCGGACTTAACCCCAACGAGAGTCCAGCTCCTTATTCACAGTCACATTGGCGGTGAGATCGGTCTGTAGGTGAGCACAGCCCAAGGCCCTCAGACGCCGAGGGGTGCTCGCTTTGGATTGCAGCAGGGTGCCGGCCTGCCTTCTGCTAGCTGGACCCTGACCACCCAGGCCAGATACACCCTCGCCGTAGCCCAGCCCCTGTGCAGGCCCAGCCCAGGCCAGGAGCATTGTGGCTGGGAACGACCCCTGTGCCGTGGTGCCCACAGCAGCCTTGGGGCTCTGTGCCCCATGGCCTCCCTGCTGGGCAGCCTCTGCCAGCTCCTGCAGAGCCCGTGGCACCTGTTGAGCTGCACAGACAGCCCTGCCCCGGACTCTGCCAGCCTCTGGGCCAGCAGAGACGCCAGCCAGGGCTGGCCATGGCCAGGAACAGGCCCTGAGCCCTGCAGGAGGTTGGAGCTGGGCCACAGCCAAACTCAGCCCAGGCCAAAGCTGGGTTCAGCAGACAGGGCTGCCAAGAACTGAAAACAGGCTGGCACTGACAAATATCCTGGGCCCCCTCCCTGCTCTGTCCATGCCACCAAGGGCACAGAGCAGCCTCCTCTCTGGGCCACTTGCCTGTTTTCAATGCCTTGCACAGGCTTGGCCCTGCCCCACAAGGCCTGGCCTGAGTCCTGCCCCTGCACACTCAGCCAGGCTGAGTTGGACACTGATGGTTTCTGGGCCAGGCTCTCTGAGCCCAGCCCAGCTCCCTGCAAGCTTTGCCAGCTGCCCTGAGCTCTGGGCAGCACCAAGGGCCTCTCCCCAGCCCAGCCCAGCCGGCTCTGGCCCCACAGCTCTGCTCAGGCCAGGCTGCTCTGGGCACTGCCCCACGGCCTCAGCCCCTGGCAAGGGCACAGCAGCAGCTGCAGCTGCCACAGGACTCAGCCCCAGCCATGGGGGAAGGTGCTTGGCCAAGGCCAAAGGAGGCTCCCTGGCTGCCCTGCTCCCCTCGGGCTGAGGTGCTGAGAGCTCTGCAGCCCCTGCTGCCATCCCATCTGCCCAGGGCAGCACAAGAGCCGTGGCCTTGGGCCCTCAAGAGCTGCTCCTGCTCCAGGCTCAGGGCCCATGCCAGAGCCACAAAGCTGTGCCCATTTCTGTTCATTGCTGCTCTGATGGGGATGGATCCTCAGCCACTTGGAGTTTGCTGATGATTTTTATTACTCCACAGCCACTTCTTTCTTGGGCTCTTCAGTTCAGGAATTCGGTGAGAAAAGCTCATAAACATTTGTTCTAAACACCCAAACAAGACAAGCCCTTGGGAATAATTCAAGTCTTCAATACTTCTGTGGTTAATTACACAGCCTTCACAACTCTATTCAATGTGAATCTACTGTATTGAAAACAATTAAGAGAGAATTGTTTTGTCCTGTTCAGTTTTGTTTTCCTGTTCATAGATTGAGATCAGCAATGTCCAATTGATATTGACCCCCAGCACCTCCTAATGCAGTTTGAACAGATATGAAAATCAAGACACTTCATGGCTAAAAATCACTCAGATGTTGTCCCTACCCCCGCCCCAATATTTCTCCCATCCAAGCCCTGGGACTCAGAGCAGCTGAGGAATGGAGTCACATCCAGGGATGTCCCCAGGGCTCAAGACTGGGGCTAGGTCAGTTAAATCTCTTTATTGCTGGTCTGGACAATGGGATAGAGGGATAGAGGGCAGCCTCAGTCAGTTCCCAGGTGACACCAAGCAGGGTGGCAGTGTGACTGTGCTGGAGGGAAGGAAGCTCTGCAGAGGGATCTGGCCAGGCTGGAGCCATCCATGGGCCCAGGACAATTGGATGAGGATAACCAAGACCAAGGGCCAGGTCTTGCCCAGGGCTCACAACGTGGTTCTGTGATAGATATAAACACAAGTTCTTGTATCAGGATTCTCGTCCTGGAGTGGGGGCAAAACAGCTCAACAGTTCCTCATTTGCACAGCTGTCAGTGGTGGATGGAGAAGGGAGGTCAGGCTGCGTTTGGTGCTGAGGAAATGCTGAAACCAGCCTGATTAATTTCATCTCCTTTCCTGACTGATCTCCCCTCTTTCCCTTTCCACCCATTAGCTTTTGTCTCCTCCCAGCCCCCTGTGAAGAGCCTGGCTCTGTCTTCTCCATCCCCTCCTGGCTGGCACTGCCAGGCTGGCATGAGGAGCCCCTCAGCCTTCCCTGCTCCCCACAGGACCAGCCCAGCTCCCTCAGCCTCTGCTCACAGCCCAAGGGCTTCAGCACCACCTTGGAGGCCCCTTTCCAGACCCTGCTCCAGCTGCCAGACATCTTTCCTGCCCTGGGCAACCCAAACCAGGGCACAGTGACCTGGATAATCCCCGTCCTTGATGTCCTGGTCACACAGCCCTGGCCCCTTGTCCCCTGTCAGGCTCTGGGGTGGATCCTGTGGAACATCCTTTGGTGGAGGCTTTGGCTCCAGGTGGGCCGGGGGGATCCCGGGGGACAGGGACCCTGCTGGGCATGAACAGCATTGGACTTGTTGGGACAAACTGTGAGGGGGAGCTGGGGCAGAGTGACCAACCCAGTGACCTGAGACAGCCCTGCTGGGATGTCACACAGCCCCTCTGAGACGTTACAGCCTGCTCTGTGATGTCACAGCTTTCTCTGTGATGTCACAGAGCTGCTCTCTGATGTCACATCAGAGTCTGTGATGACATAGTCTGCACTGTGATGTCACAGCTGGATCTCTGAAGTCACAGAGATGACCTATGATGTCATAGCTACTCAATGACCTCACATAACCCACTCAGTGATGTCACAGCCCACTCTGTGACATCATGTTACCAGATGATAAATTGTCTCCACCAGGTGAACTCACGCCTGGAGCTTGTTCTCCACAACCCCAGGCCTGTGGAAACCACACAGTGCCCATTGTGTGAGAAGGGGAACTGGAAGTTCAGCAGCCTCAGTGTCCTGCCGGCTCAGCCAGGCCCACTGGAACACTGGGGTCCACGAGCACCAGGGACCAGCAGAGAGACCCCAGGACAGAAGAATGCATCGGTAAAGGGGAGGGGAAATATGTTAATGGTTTTGGGGAAATGTATATCACATGTGTGAAAAAGAATAGAAAATCACGAAATTTGCAGATGACACCAAGCTGGCTGTGAGTGTGGATCTGCAGGAGGGTAGGAGGGCTCTGCACAGGGCCCTGGACAGGCTGGATCAAGGGCCCAAATCCAACAAGGTGAGTTTTAACAAGTCCAAGTGCCAGGTCTTGCACTTTGGCCACAACAACCCCTGCAGCTCTACAGGCTGGGCACAGAGTGGCTGGACAGCAGCCAGGCAGAAAGGAACCTGCAGGGACTGGTGGACAGCAGGCTGGACATGAGCCAGCAGTGTGCCCAGGTGGCCAAGAAGACCAGTGGCTTCTGGTCTGGATCAGGAATGGTGTGGCCAGCAGGACCAGGGCAGTGATTATTCCCCTGTGCTCAGCACTGCTTGGGCAGCACCTCGAGTGCTGTGTCCAGTTCTGGGCCCCTCAATTTAGGAAAGACACGGATGGGCTGGAGTGTGTTCAGAGAAGGGCATCAAGGCTGGGGAGGGGTCGGGAACACAAGTCCTGTGAGGAGTGGCTGAGAGTGAGCGGGGGTTGTGGACAGCTCAGCTGGAGAAGAGGAGCTCAGGGAGACAAGGCGATGTCAGGGCACAGGCTGGACTTGATGATCTCCATGGCCTGTTCCACCCTTGCTGATTCTGGGATTCTCTGGAGCCACCCTTGGAGCAGTTGCAGGATGAGCCCTGGGCCTCCTCTTCAGAAGCTCCAGCAGCCCAGGTCCCTCAGCTTCTCCTGCCAGCCCCAAAGCCCATCCTGTCAGTCCTGCTGAGCCTCTGCAACTCCTCCTCACTGCCCAGAACAGGGAGCCCCAGAGCCAGACACAGCAGCCCAGATGTGCCCCCTGGCCTGGGGTGCCTATTGCAAGGGAGCAGCAGGAGGCACTGCAGGAACCTGTAGACAATTCCTGCAGCACTTGCAGGATGATCCTGCTGCCCAAGGGACGCTCCCATGGGGCCAAGTCAGGAACTGCAATGGGGAGTGGGGCCAGAGAGGAAAGGGCAAACAGGGATGGGCTGTTTGCAGGGGAGGGAACAGGGGTGGGCAGTAGGAAGAAATTTGTAACAGGAAGAGGAAAGAAAGCAAAGGTGAAGCCAAGGAAATGGTGAGGGCAGTTTGGGGCTGGCTGCCAGGCAGCCCTGGCTCTGAGCAACAGCGTCTGCAGTGGCACAGGAAACTCCCAGCTGATGGGAACAAACTTTCCGACTGACTGCAGAGGCCAGGACAAAGCTGAGTGGTTTCCCTAGTGTCCCCCAGCCCTTGCTGGCCCCAGGGGCTGATGGCATTTGTGCTCCCTCAGGTTCATGTCCCCACACCAACAGCATGGGGGTGCTCCCCCTGCTCTGTGCAATGCAAACAGGGGCTGCTGAGCCAGTGCTGCCGTGTCCATGCCTGCAAGGATGGGGCACCTGTGTGAGCTGGGGGAGAGGCCAGGGGGGATGCTGCAAAGGGGGGATGTTGTTGGCAGCTCCATGAGGACGCTCTGGGACGCTGCCCTGGGCTGTCCAGTGCACTGGGGTTGGATCAGCCCCTGCTCTGCTGCTCCTTCCCGTCTGCCCCAGGGCCCTTGCAGAGCACCAGCTTTTTCTGTCCTCAGCTGGCATGGTGACCCTGGGACAAAGCGGTGCCAGGGCTGTTCCAGGTACAATTGCAGTGACACTCGTTGGTGACACCAGGTGCCATGGCAATGGCCACAGGGACGCGTTCCTTGGTTTGGTGCCATGGCAACGAATGCCTGGAGCTGTTGTGATGGTTGGTGGCCATGGAAAGCTGCACTGGCCCCTTGCTCAGGGCTGGTGTCAGTGCCCAGAGCCAGAGGGGATCCCTTGCTGGGGGCTGTGCCATGGCCACCTGCCCTGTGCCGCGCTGGCCGCTCAGGCACCAGGAACCAGCAGCCAACGGCACTGCCAGGGCCAAAAGCCAGGTCAGCCAGACAGAAAGGGGCAGAGCTGGGCACTGTTTCCATGGCAGCTGGCACTGGGGGAGTCACCTGGGTCACCTGGCCTGGCAGTTGCCATGGAAACCCCTGGCAGGGACTGAGGGCACAGCCCCTGGCACTGAGACACTGCTGGGCCGGGTGCTGAGCACAGGGCTGAGCACGCAGAGATGGTTTTGTTCTTGCTGAGCTGCAGCACAGCCAAGGCCTGTCCTGCCCCTCGTCAGCCACGCTGGGGAGGGGCTGGGGCTGTGGGGGAGCTGGGCAGGGGACACAGCCAGGACAGGGGAACCCAACTGACCTCGGGCATAGCCCAGACCACAGCACATCATGCTCAGGGTGTGAAGGGGGGAACAGGGAGGAAGGGGGAAATCTTGGAGTGAAGGCTTTTGCCTTCCCAGGGAACACTTAGGCAAGAGGGGGCCCTGTTTCACCAGTGAGCAGGGTCACTACCAAAGACACAGACACCAACTTATGGAATTGTGTCATTTATATCATGCGCAGCTGCAAAGATTTACAAAAGGATAAGCTCAGCAAAGCACATAATCATTAGCAAAGAATTACAAAACAAGCTCAGCAATCCATCATAACCCATCATTACATTTTGATGACCAATTCCTTGGTGAAACACTGGAGGTGTTTGTGGCAGACAAAGATTCTGGCTGACTCTCAAGGTACACCTGACAGACATCAGTAGTATTTTAGTGACACCATTCTTCATTCTTTTTTCTCAATCTCATTCGAGTTAGGAACAAAAATTTTGTTGTGCATGGAGCTGGCACCTTTTTAATTCCAGAATAATGCCCCGAGACCCTTTGCTGTTCAGCTTTACCATGCTGTCTGTGGCAAACAAGGCTTGGGGGGCCCTTTCCCCTCTGGCTGGAAGGGGCTGGGTCCCAGTCCCTGAGGGGCACCCAGTCTCCTGGATGAAATTCCTGTGCAAGTCCCTCAGTGTCACAGCAGCCTTCACATGGAGCCCCGTGGATCAGAACATGTTCCAAAGGGGCCTTTGGGGCAAACAGGGAGATCTGGTCTGGCAGGATGTGTAAAACAATATCCTGTCAGATCTACTTTTTCTCACACAGAATCCTTCACTGCAGGGACATATTCCCATTGTTCCTGCCCAGGTTTCAGGACTCGGAGTTGTCTTTCCTAGGAGCTGCTCCTTCAGCTGCCTCGGGAGGGCCTTTTGGCCTCCGGACCCACACTCTGGCTCCATTATTAGGGCTGCTGGATCCAAACCCTTTATCTCCACAAACAGTGGTGACTGGAGCTGGATCTCCTTTTTTCACAATTGTTCTTAAAATTGCAAGATCAATAATTGTGCTACCCTGTCACGGGGTTGAATAATCCAATCCTGGTCACTATTGTTTAACAGAATTACTGTAATATCTCCTTGATATTCTGCCTCAATTCCTCCTGCCATGACAGGAACACTTTGCAAGGCCAAGCTCCACGGGAGCAGTTACCAAAGCAAAGTGTCCTGGAGGAATCTGAATTCCTGTTTCAGAATTGATAGTTCTCATTTGCTTTGAATTTCTCCACATTAATTCCAACGCATGAAGGCCCAGCCCTGCAGCCTCTGGGCTGGCCCTGCCAGGGGCCATCACAGCCACAAGAATTTCTCAGGCAGCCCAAGTCTCACTGCCCATGGCTGGATTTGCAAACTGGGGGCAGCTGTGCACAGCCAGGGGGTTTCATTTTTCCAGTGTGCCATTGCTAAGGTCTTGGATCACATCTGGGAGATGGGTTCTCCATGGGCAAAGGTTCCCATCTCTTCATTTTTCCAACTGCTCTTTTAACAACCCCTTCACCCTTTCAACCAATCCTGCAGCTTGTGCATAGTCTGGTACATGAAAAACCCTGCAGGCAAAACCACTGTATTTTTCACAGGAACAGACAAAGCACTCTGGTTTTTTTGCATCACAGTATCAGCAAACCCTGTAAAAATAGCCAATTTCCTCCCTTCCTCCTTTTTTCATTGCATACAATCTCACAAAGTTGAAAACTGACATGAGGGTCCTGGCCAGTCCTGTTCTGTAGGGTATTTAGTGTTACATCCCTGAGCAGCCAAAGATACCAAATTAGTATTGTCAGCACTATTTCACATTATTATAATTTTATATGTACATATTGATATGAAAATATAGATATAAACATATCTACATAAATCTATAAATATAACTATGAAGATCTTATATCCTATAAATATGTATATAGTTGTTTATTATATTGATATTTCACTTGCACAAGTGCATCTGAGCTCAAGATTAAAACCTTCTTCTCTTGCTCCACGTGGGAGCATTCCAACAATAATTGTTCCTTCTGAAGGTGCTGTTTCCTATGTACTCTCAACAAATTCATCTTTGTCTGCCCAAACCCACAAGGTCTTTTCCTTTTCCACATGCAGTTTTTGGATGCATTTGAAGACATCCAGGGGTGCAGCTTCTTTTACCTGACTGCCCCACTGCTCCCACGGGGCTCCGACCTCAGCCCACTCCAGAGCCAGGGAACTCCAGGGAAGGGCTTCCCAGCTGGGAATTTCTAATGGGACTGATTCCTCACATTGACATTGAAAAAGTGGCATTTTGTTGCGATCTGGCCAGACTGTGCCAGTTTTGTTTTACCAGTAGGCAAAGTCAGCACCAAAGACACAGAGTCCAACTGAAGGAATCAGTGTCATTTCCTGCAGTTCAGAGCAGCAAAGAATCACAAAAGGAGCAGCTCAGCAATGCACCCAACCATCCCCACCAAAGATTGCAGCAGTGATTAAGAAAGATCCAGCAGCATTTACCCTCAGCCTTTACCATCCCCCAGACCCACACAGCAGCTGGGGAAGCTGTCACAGCCAAGGCTGCAGAGCCACTCCTTGGCACTGGGAATTCCTGCAGGTGCCTCCAGCCCCAGGTGAGGCTCCAGCCCCGCTGGGAGAGGGCCCAGCTCTGACAGTGCTGAATGAACAAACTGACAGCACTACTAGTGTGGCAACATCTGGTTTCATCCTCCTCTTAGGTCCCTCCCAAAGCCTGGCCAGGGCTCAAGGAGGAACCAAGGGAAGTGACTTTGACCACACAGCCCCAAACAAGGCCAGATGTCAGATTTCATGGCCTTGTCTGGCTTCTAAATACACAAAGGTCAATACATGTTTCACTAATGAGTGGCTACATCTATCACAGGGCTGATGACCATGCATATTTCATTAGGGAGCAGATACAAAGATAACCTTTGCTTGGAAGGTTCATCCAGAGGCCACCTTTGGCTCAGGGCCTGCTGTCCAGGCCTCACTCAAGGCTGGTGTCCAGGCCTTGACACTTCAGGAACGTGGTTTAATGCTGGGCTTGGCACTGCTGGGTGCCCGGCTGCACTGGGTGAGCTCAGAGGGCTTTTCCAACAGAAAGGATTCTGTGATTCCATGATTCTATCCACTGCATTCAGCTGGGGCTATTTTAGCAGCATTACTTTGCTCCAAAAGTTCCCTCTTGCCCAGCTCCTGTGGCCTGAGGCTTCAGCTCCTTCAGACTCCTGGTGCTGAGCTGCTCATGCTGAACGAGACGGCTCGGAGAGAAGAACACAGTCCATGCAATTCCTTCTGGGACACGGAGAGGGGAGGCTGTGCAACAGCAGCATTGTTTGCTGTGGCCTCCTCTCTGCCCTTCACGCCTTTCACTGCTTTGAACCAGCCAAGAGCTTTCTCCAAGAGTGCAATGGAGCAGCTGTTCCTGCTCCCAGGCCTGGCTCTCTCCAGTCTCTGCCCTTGCCTGGTTCTGTCCCTCGTGCTGTGCCCTCTGTTCCCCCAGGTCTTGCTGGCTGCTGCCCAGAACTGTGGCACTGGCACAGATCCAGTGCTCCAGAGCCTCCTTTCTGTGCCCTTGGAGCTGCCTGGGCACAGCAGCCTTTTCCATCTGGAAGCTCCCCATGGACAGGGAGTGCCCAGCTCCGTTCCTTGCACAGCCTCCAGGAGCCCAGGGCTGCCATCTCCAGTCCCTGCTGGCACTGGGGGCTCCCAGGTGCCTCAGGCTGCTGTGACACCGCTGCACATGGGAGGGAAGAGGGGCAGGGGCTGTGCTCAAAGTCAGCTCCATGTGCTGCTGCTGCTGCTGCTGGGGGGTCATTTGTGCAGCCCTGGCCCAGAGTCAGGGATCAGATCCTGCCAGTCTCTTCCAGCCCTGGCTGCTCAGAGTTTGGGCCTTGGAGCCTCAGGTGCCCAAAGGCAGCTGCTGCTGGTCCCTCTGTGTGCCCGAGTTCAGCAGTGCTGCTCCATCAGTCTGTGCCCAGCAATGGGGAAAAGCCTCAGCCCTGCAGGGCCAGGAGCTGCTGGGCTCTGCCTGAGCAGCTCAGCCAGCAGGAAGGGAGCTGCTCCACATGAAACCAGGAGGAAAGGACATTCCTTTGATAGGACATGTTTTCTATTGAAAGGAAAAAAAAGGAAAAAGCTAAAAAATAGGTAAATTGTAAAAGATAAGAATAAAATCCAAGTGTTCGTGCAAAAACATAACATACAGTTAATGAAAAAAACAAAACATAAAGGCAAATTTACATTCTTTGAATTAAGAGGTAAATGATCTTTTTAAAAAGAGAACTCAGTTGTTTACATTGTATAATGTGCTGATGGCATGGATCCATCTTTGTGACCTCAAAAGCCTCTTAAAAGATTTTGGGCTTTGTTTCCAACATTGATATTTGAAATTGTGGTCAAAGCAAGAGGAAATTGCTTAGTGCCCTTCCAGCTCCAAGCAGGACTGGGAATGGAAACTCTGTCAAAGCCCAAATCCTTTACAAGATGACCTTTCTTCTCAGCCTGGGAATGAGCTGCACATTCCCTTTCAAACTGTCAGGGATTTCTTAGAGACACAAAGTCCCACTTACAGCTTTTTGCTCTGGTTTGGCAGCGCAGAAGGGCAATTCTCCATCCACCAGCTCCAGACTGCACTGCCTTATGAGCACGGCCCACTCGGCAGCTTTGGCCCACTCGTGGCACTTCTAGAGGAGGAAGAAAGTGCAATTGCACAATTCCAGCCAATCAAGAAGGAAGAACAGGACAGACAAAACACCCTGTACAGATGCCGACCTTCAGCCAGGACTGTGGAGAGTTTGGGTCCTTGCCAGTTGGATGTGTGTCCCCAGCTGCAATCTCTGGGCTTGCAGCAGAGTCTCACTCACCTGCCAAAGCAGAAAGCTCAGGCACTGTGCTCACAATGGGCTCATCTGATGCAGAGCTGTCAGAGCAATGTGAGGGCAGAGCCAGCCCAGCTGGGCCCAGGGCTGAGCCCAGCAGAGCCCTGGCAGAGCCCAGAGCAGCTTCAGCACCCACAGAGCCGGGCTGCAAGGAGAGAAAGCAGAAACCGCCCGTCAGCTGAGGGCTCCTGTGCCCTTGTGCCAAGGCCTGCGGTGCCCAGGCCATGCTGGCTGTGCCCTGAGCTGTGCCCAGAGCTGCCCATCCCTGCTGCCTTTGGCACAGAGCAGGAGGGCAGGACATGTGCCCAGCCTGCAGCCAGCCACGGCACATCCAGCCCTCAGCAGCTGCCCAGAGCAGGATGCTCCTGTGCTCGCTGCCAGCTCCCTAAAGCTCTGATCCCACCCTGGCAAGCACACAGGGACTCACTTCATGCCACCCATGGCTGGAAGAAAAGCTGCTCCCAAACCATGTCCTCAGCCTTCTCCAAGGGCACGGCCCATCCACACCACAGCTGCTCCCAAGCACTTCCCCATCCACACTGGGCCACCTCGAACGCTTCCTCTGGAAAAACAAACAACACATTAATGAAAAGAGGTCAGATGCAAAAAGGGAAAACAAGAAAAAAGGTAAAAACTCCCATCTCTTTCAAGGTCTTGAGGAAGGCCCAACCCCTACATGCCAGGGAAAAACCCAGCCATGGGTGAGGGAAGCCCACACTTTCTCTCTTCCCCCCTGCACTGCCCCCCAAAATCACAGTGACCCCAAAGCAAACAAGGGCTGTGGAACAGCCCAAGCTCTTCCTTGCCTGCACAGCAAAGCAGCCCCAGCACAGGTTCTGGAACCCCACCTCTGCTCCCACCATGGGGTTTGTTTGTGTCGGGCTGGCTGCCCCAGCCCGGGGCACTGTGGGTGCTGGGGGCTGTTGGCAGGACCAGGAGCCCACTCCCATTTCGTACCCACCCCAGCCCATCCTCCCAGGCCTGCCAAAAGCAGCTGGGCAGCGACTGAAGAATGAGTTGCATCTGCCCCAGCAAGGGGGGAGCCTTTGGATCCCAGCCAGGCTGAGCCATGCCCAAATCTGGCCGAATTTCCCCGGGTGGGGACTCATCTGCAAATTCCCTGTAGAGTCTGGCTTTGAAGAAGGTGCCAGAATCAAAGTCCATCACCTTCAGCCTCCCGTGGCCAGGCTGAGGAAGAGCTTGTCATCCTTGATGTCACCCTCGCTGTCTCCAGCAGCAGCAGCAGCAGCAGCATCCCCACCCGGTACAGGTTCTCCAGGGGCTCCTTCTCCTTACCTGCGGGCAGACCAGGCTCTCAGGGCTCTGCCCAGGGCCCCAGCTGTCAGGGAACCAGGACAAGCAAAACCAGCTGGGATGGCGGCCACCAGTGCTGGGCAGAGCAGCTCAGCTCCAGCACAAGGCCTGCGTGTTCCCATCCCATGACCCTGGTGCAGTGACACAGGCAGCACAAAAAGGGCTGGGTTCCTTTGCTTCTCATTGCCATGGCATGTGTGCAGCTGGAACTTACCAGGGCCCTGGATACTCCAGGGACCTGGAGAACCATTCCCAGCAATTGGGAAAATCCTAGGTGCTCCATCCACCCATAGAAGAGGTCTCCAAATTTGCCCCAAAATTGTGTCCAGCTTTTAGAGGCCATAAAGAGCAAGTCCATGTGACTTGGTGACATTTTTAGCCCAGAAAGCCCTGCAGCTGATGGCACACTTCACAATCAGCAGGGGACACAGCCAGGCCAAAGCCCAGACCTCTGCTGGGAGGCTTTCTCCTCAAATACCCTTCAAACAAACCTCCATGCAAGTCAGTTGGGAAAGTTTCTTCAAATGATACATTTCTGGCACATGACTACACAGGCTTATGTGAAAGATTCTAAAGCAGCTGCTGTGGAGTCAAAGAGGCACCACTAAGAGTCTTTGTCATCTCTTTGTAGCTAAATTCCACTTTGGGGGAGTTGAAGGACTTTGGAATGAGCTAGAAAGCAGACCTCTGGGTTTTTTAGATTATGCCATTGCTTTTTCTTCTCTTCTACAAAGACCGGAAGGGTGAGTTTGGCTCACATCTCCACTGCATGGCTCAGAAGGCCACAAGACTTGTAGTTACAAGAGCTTTGCAGGATTTATTGGCCAAGAGGACACGGCCAACAAAGATATTTATGTTTTAGAGCCAACCCTTCAATATTTCATCTTATGGACTCATGCTACAGTGTAAGCCTCCTTAGCCAATCATGTTATGACACACAAACCTACAGCACTGCATCCTAAGCTTCTTGTTTTCCATTGTAACTACTTTTATTTTTTCTAGATCTTGAACTCTAAAACTCTAAACTATCCTCCACTTCAACATTCCTCCCCGTGTCTCTGCTAGAAACTAGAAATCCTCATTCTCGTTTCAAGCACCTAAGTTTGGAAGCCCTTTCCAAGGTTTCCGATCAAATCCTGGATTTAATTCTAAGCTTTGCTGACAAGACCAAAGGTCTGAGATTTCCCTGCATTTCGGTTTCCAACAACACCAATGCTGTTAGTTCCAGAGTGCCCAGGATCCCTCTTGCAAGTCAACTCTGGCAGAAACAAGGCGGCTGCCGGGGGGCTGCTTGTGGCCTCTGCCAGCCAATTGCTCAGGGCTTAGCAGTGCCTCAGCCCCTCAGGGTCTCCCCCAGCCTGGCCAAGCTGCCCGGCAGCAGCGCCGCAGCCCCAGAGCAGCTCCAGAGCAGCCCCATCCAGAGGCACCTGGGAGCCCTCAGCAAGGCAGCCAGCAGCACACGGGCAGGAGGACACGGCTGGCGCTTCCTGCCTGGCACAGGGCTTGTGGCCATCTCCAGGCTCTGCTCTGGCAGGGATCCCCGCAGCCCCAGCCCCTGCCCAGCCGCTCTGTGGGCAGCACAAAGGCTTCAGCAGAACCACCAAAAGCCAAGGGGCTTCTGGCCATTTCCCCTTGCCCGCTGCACGCCTGGGCAGCTGGCTGAGCACAAGCACCCTTCTCCCCCTTCAGGGCCTCACCACCACTCAGCCTGCTGTGCTGCTGAGCACAAGCTTCCTTTTTGCCCTTTCCTGCCTCTTGCCCTGCAGACCCTGAACAGCAAAGAAAAGCTCCTGGCAGTCTGTGTATCATCATACATTCTAGAATTATTTATAGTAATCTATAATATATAATAATATATATAATTATAATATATTCTAGAATTTATTTACAATATAGATAAGAAATGGAAAAGAAGAAAAGAAAAATCTTAAAGAAAAGGAAAATTACCCCTGGCTCAGATTGCCCCAGCAAAGACAGCCTCCCAGATCAGCTCTCCTCCTCAGTCATCTGGCAGTGCAGCAGCCGAGCCCCAACAGGCGAGGCCGAGTCCTCCATGCCCTGTGCAGCTGATCTTGCAGCCTCTGGATGGTGGAATATCGCCCACGCTGTAATGCCCGGAGGACATGCAGTGTTTCAAGTGCCATCTGTGACATGGCACTGCTCCTGTCCTCCGTCAGGCGTTCCAGGGCTGCAAGAGAGAGGAACAGAGACACGGTCAGAGCCAGATCTGCGGGGACACCAGGAGAGCCCCCTGCAAGGACCATCCCAGCCGGCTCTTGCCATGGCCAGGAGGGAGCAGGGAGCAAGGGGATCAGCCCGAAGCTGCTGGCCACCAATGGCCCACGTGGCCCTGAAAGTTCCGTGTGCTCTGCCCACGGGAGCAGAGCCCTCCGCAGCCGGGGCAGGGCTTGCAGCTTCCCCCGGTAGCCCCAGCTACCAGCCCGCTGCCCTCACTCACCAGTGCAGATCAGCTGCAGCTCTTGCTGCTGCCCCCTCAGGCGCCGCCCGGCCATGCCTGTGAACACAGAGCCTGTCATGGCCTCAGCGGCACAGCTCCCTGCCAGCGGCGCTGCCGGCGCTGTGGCCACACGGGCTGCTGGCCCGGCAGGGCTCAGCCCGGCCCTTGCTGCACGCTGCCGCCCCAGAGCACGGCCGCCAGAGGGCGGCAGCAGCAATGACCAGGCCAGGCGAGGCTCCACGGCGCCGGGCCCGGTTGGCGCTGCCGGGGCAGCAAGCGGGGCTGGGGCCGAGCTGCGGCGGGCCGGGGAGGGGAAGGGCACCTCGGGCGCGTGGCTCACCCATGAACTTCATGGCCGCCTCTCGCAGGGACTCCTGTGGGCTCTCCAGGTAGCTCAGGGCCTGGCGCAGGTGCTCGGCCACTCGGCTCCTGTCCTCTGCCAGCTGGAGAGAGCGGCAGGAGGGAAGGGTTGGTGCGAGCTCAGCCCCTGGGCCGGGCACTGCCTGCGCCCAGCCCCGGCCTCCCCTGCCCGCACAGCCCTGAGGCGCGGCCAGCAGCCACTGGCCAAGGGCTCCCGAGGGGTGAGGCCGAGGGCCGGCTGCTGCCCGGGAAGCCGCGGTGCCACCCCGCAGCCCCGCCGGGCCGGGGCTCCATCGGGAGCCTGGAGAAGAGCCCGCGGGGCCTCTGGCTGCAGCAGCAGGCAGGGGCACAGCTGCCAGCCCCGCACCCTGAGCACCGCCCTCAGGGGCCTTCTCCAGGCTGAGGCTGGGGCTTGCAGGCCCTCCTTACCAGGAACTCAGCGAACTTCCACAGCTTCTTGTTCTTCAGCAGTCTTTCAAGATCCCTCCTCTTCAGGAACTCAGCCACACAAAGCAGTGTTTCCTGAGAAGCCTGGAGAGCAGCCGAGATGCGGAGATGGCCCCACAGCCCAGGGCGCAGGACCCACGTCCCTGTGCCAAGGCCTTGAGGAGGCTGCAGCCCGGCAGGCGCCAGGGCAAGAGGCAGCCGAGCCTCCTGCCAGAGGGACAGCAGCAGCCCACGAGTCCTCACCTGTGCCACACGCTCATTCTCATCATGGCAGTGGAAGAAGAGTGGCAGCAGGCTCTTGCGCAGGGGTGTCTTCAGGTCCTTTTTTGTCTTTTCCTCTGGATGAGTCACCAATGTTTGGAAGAGCATTATGGAGATCAGCTGCACCTGGCTATTGTCCTGTATGAAAGGAAGAAAAAAAGACCTCAGCGTTGGCTGCACCGAGCTCAGCTTGGCGCAAGCCTGTAAATCCACAGGGCATAAAGTGTCTGGACAGCACCCAGTGGCTGTGGCTGGGAGCAGTGAGCCTTAAGTGGTCAAAGAGTGGCAGCAGCGCCTCAACCAGCTGCATTGTGATGGGGCTGTCACTGTCCAAGATGATAGAGTTGAGTAGCATGACTGTCATCATAACTATCTCTGCATCCCACAGGAGCTCCACAAGACTTTCAGTCAGGCTCTGCATGTTTTTGGTCTGTGCAGAAAACGAGTTTACGAAATGCCATCCTGCTGCCGCAGGGCCCAGAGGCCAAAGGCCTGTCCTAAAGAACTTGGGCAGCTGAACCGGGAGGCAGGAGAGCTGGGAGCAGCTGCTCCAGCACCCAAAGCCCTGCCAAGCCCAAGTGACTGCATTCCCCAGCTCAGCCTCAGCTGCTGCCGCCTTCTCACCATGGAGGGATCATCAGTAAGCTTGAGAAGGGCCCTGAGCGCCAGTCGACACCTCTCCCTGCATTCACTCTGCAGCTGCCTTGACAAGATTTGCAGGACTCTGTTAACGCCGCATTCACTCAAGTCCAGCCACTTGAGGGCCTGAAAGGCACAGGTCAGTGACAGGGGACTCGGCTGGCAGGAGCCCAGGGCCGCACAGGGCCGGGCCCAGGCAGCAGCACAGGGCGCAGGCACGGTCCCAGGCAGCTGTAGCTCCAAGAAGGCAGAGAGCTGGTGTCCGGTTATCTCGGCTGTTTGAGGGGCCTGGAAAGGCCCGAGGTGGCCTTGGGGCAGCCCGCGTATCGAAGGACGAGAAGAGGCTTCAGTTCTTCTTTCAGTTTTTATGTTTATTAATTGTTTATCCAAAAGATGTTCTTTTCAGCCGAACAGAGATCTGCTCAGCAGTCAGCCACGGGCACATTGTGCCGTCCTCCGGACCGCCACGTATTTTTATACCCATTGTTACGTGTACAATATTTATCATTTTTCCCCAATACCATTTATTCTTATAACTCGGTGCACTCTCAGTAATAACCAATCCAAAAATGCCACCGTGGCCAAAGAAGATGGAGGAGAAGAGGAAGAAGAAGGAGGGCAGGACACACCCCAATTCCTCCATCTTACTCCTCTAAACCCCCCTGTACATAAATCCTAAACCCTGTGTCTCACCCTCTAATTAGCTAATCTTTTCGCCATTCACCCCGGTGAAGTCCTCCTATCTTCATAAAGGTGTCGTCTCCCGTGTAGGGTCAAAGTCCTGCCACCAGACACTTCTGGCAACATTCCAGGACTCCCGGGCCCCCCAAGGGTGGTCTCGGAGGCCCGGCATCTCAGGACTCAGATCCTGAGATCCCACATCTCCCCCTTCTGTTTGCACCAAGAAAACCTCTTTTATCACCCGATTCATGGCGCGCTTCAGACATACAAAAATGCACGGGACGACAATCATGAGGACTAGTAGGACTATTAAAACGTAAAACCCTACCCTTAAAATTCTTCTCCAAATAGGAGAAATGTCAAAGAAATCTGCCAGCTGATCAATCCATGATCCCGTGATCTCGCCAAGCTTATTTACGCTGTCTTTTATGTTTCTAATACTTTCATGAATTGATTTTGAGTGATCTGAGAGATTCATGCAGCACATCCCTTCAAACTCTTCACACTCATGTCCATGGGCGAGCAATAGATAATCGATTGCAGCTCTGTTTTGAAGAGTCGCCTGTCTTATACCACTAACATCTTTTAACATGTCATCCAATGCGACAGACACAGACACGTGCATGTTTGCTCAACCAGCAACCCATGTGGTCGATCTGAGTCAAAGCCACCCCTGATGCTGTTTGAGGTGAGAAAATTGCCGTAGCAATGCTTGTTTTCTTATCCCAAGAAAATACTTCGTCATTGCAATCTGTCGCATAATTTTGGATTGATCTTTTTCCTCTGCGCCTTTTCTCTCTTAACATGTTCAAATCAGGCGACAGCATTGAAATTTCCCCAATGCTGCATGGACCTCCCGTGGCATTAGCAGGAATGCCGTGCCAAATTCTGTCCCCGCAAATTAAAAACAAACCCCGTGGCAATTGCACTGGGACTTGGATTGATCCTTTGGCAGTTCTCTTTGTATATTTGCACCAAGCTGATGCATTCTTATAAAACTCATGATTGGGAGTTAAGTCGATAGTTTTTGCCTTTGTGGCCTCCGGAACTTCAAACTGCATGCAGAATCCCATTGTCATGGACCCAAAAATCTCCAATTCCTGAGGTTCTGTAGAAGCCACAGGAAGTAGATGTGTCCAAGCACACCACTCTTTCACAGGATTTTCAATGACCTGTGAAATGTTAACTGCGGAATGCCCTGGAACTGGCCATTCGTTCACTGGCAATCCAACCATGCATGCAGAAAATGGTTTTCCTGGCCTCGAATGTGTCAGGCAAATACTATCTAGATTTGCTGCTTGAGCCAAAGTCTCCCATAGATTTTGCCTTGGCTGATTTACAGGTAAATCTTCTCCCTTACTTGCTGCAATGAATGAAAGAATGATGCACATAAGCATCATGATACTCATTATTACGCTTTTATACAGAAATCCCCAAAGTCCTTAGTTTCTTTTTATTTTTCTTCGGGATCGCTCTTTCCGGCCTGAGTCTCGACTTCTGTCTGAGTACTCGTCTCTTTGTTTCTCGGATCAGCGTTCTCGGGTTCTCGCGTCCGGAATGGCTTCACGTGCCGCGCCGACACCCACTTTAGACCTCGATCTGTGGAGATACAAGCGAAACCCTTGCCCCAAGTGATTAGTCTGAAAGGACCCTCTATTTGTCCTGTCTCTGGGTTCCTGATCAAAACCAAAGGGTTTTCCCTTAGCTTTGCCTGTGTGCTATTTAGAAAGTGTCTCACGATTGGTGGATTAGGTTCCGAGGATGAGCTATTTAAGAAATTCAACACATACAGTGCCTTATTTAATTTCATGTGAGGTGTTGCCTCTGGTTCACCCCTTCTCTGTCTGTCCAGAAGGGATTTCAGGGTGTGATGTGTTCTTTCAATGATTGCTTGACCTGTGGGTGAATGTGGAATACCGAACGTGTGTCTGACACCCCATTTTTTCAGGAATTTGTCAAGCACCCTGCCTGTATACGTTGGACCATTATCTGTTTTTATCTCCTGAGGCACACCTAATGCTGCAAATGCTTGCAGAAAATGTCGGCAAGCATGGTCTGCTGTTTCCCCTGCATGTGCTGAAGCAAAGACTGCACCTGAGAATGTATCTACAGAAACATGAACATTTTTGAGCCTCCCAAAAGATGGATATTTCGTGACATCAGCTTGCCACAACTGAAGACTTTGCAGCCCCCGCGGATTGATAGCACCGGTGGAAGAAGGTGGCTGCACAAACTGGCAGTCTGGGCAAGCACTAATGATCTCCCTCGCCTGACTCTTTGTGAGACGAAAGGACTCCATCAGCGCTTGCGCATTCTGATGAAAGAACGCATGACTTAACCTTGCTTGCTCAAAAATGTCTGGCAGTGTTTGCGAAATGGGCATTGTCAACCTGTCCGCTCGAGCATTTCCCTCCGCTAAAAATCCCAGAAGTGTCGTGTGCGCTCTAATGTGTGTGATAAAATACTCTCTTTCCCTGCCCTCTAGCAATGCCTTCAAGCTCGTCAGATAGGAGTATAAAACCCCATTACTGACTTCTTTCAAGAGCGAACCTTCCAATCTCTTGACCACACCCGCAACATATGCGGAGTCTGTCACCAGATTGAGAGGTTGTTTGAACAACTGAAATGCTCGGACAACAGCTGCCAACTCCACAATTTGTGGAGAGCCCTGAACCTTCCTCACATCAGATTCCCAATCCCCTGTCGTTGAGTCTCTCCACGTGATCACTGACTTGTGTGTCTTCCCTGAGCCATCCGTGAACACTGTGATCCCGTCCAAAGGTTCTTCACTTATCCTTGGTTTTGTTTTATAACATATTTGCGATTGCAGTATCTTGTGTTGCGGAAAGTGGATTGTGCAAGTTCCTGGGAACGCCAACAATGCGATTAACAGGTCTTTCGATTGTTGCATCGCCCACTCGAAATAGTCTTGTTTCAAGGGTAACCTGATGGTTGAGAATTCTCTTCCTGCCATCGTCAGCAACCTTGTTCTCGCTTTTATGATGATCTGTGCTGCCATCTCCAAATCTGTAAGAATTGTTTTTGCGGGCCTGTGTGGTAGGAAAATCCACTCTATGATTATCAAAGAGTCCTTTTGCGACTCGTCCCATTGGAAGATCAAACCATGGAACTGTGTTTTCTTCCCCAGCACTGCCAGTTGAAAAGGCAACGTTGGAACAAATCGATGTGCCTGCCTTTTCTGTATCGCGTCTGCAACTTTCTCCAATTGCTTCTTTGCTTCTTGCGTGAGTGTCCTGGGAGACCGAATGTCTGTGTCTCCTCTCAAAAGATCGAGCAACGCTGGGATGTCGCTGTTTGTGATTCCCAAAACCGGCCTCATCCAGTTGATTTCTCCCAGAAGCTGTTGCAAATCGTGCAGATTGGTGATCTTGGTGCTGATCTCCACTTTTTGAGGCTTTATTGTTCTTTCTGAAATTTTCCACCCTAGATATTTCCAAGGTGCAACCTCTTGAATCTTCGAAATGCTGATTTCTAGACCTGCCTTTTGCACCTCTGCGATCACACAGTCACGAGCTTCTTGCAGCTCCTGTTGTGTTGATGCTGCAATGAGCAAATCATCCATGTAATGAATGATCTTTACCTTTGGAAATTTCTTCCGTGCTGGTGCCAAAGCTCGTGCCACGTACCATTGGCAGATCGTCGGAGAGTTTTTTAGACCCTGTGGAAGAACGACCCAATGGTACCGCTGCAGAGTCGTTTCCTTGTTGATACTCGGAACTGAAAAGGCGAATCTCGGAGCGTCATCTGGATGGAGTGGGATACTGAAAAAACAATCCTTGAGGTCAATGACCACAAGCTGCCAATCTCTGGGAATCATTGAGACAGATGGAAGTCCCAATTGAAGCGGTCCCATGTCTTCTATGACTTCGTTGATCTTCCTGAGATCGTGTAACAATCTCCATTTGCCCGATAGTTTTTTCTTGATGACAAACACTGGAGAATTCCAAGGGCTGTCTGTTGGCTTGATGTGTCCCGCCTGCAATTGTTCTCGGACCAGGTTTCTCAAAGCACTCAACTTTTTCCGCTCAAGGGGCCACTGATCCACCCAAACTGGATCATCGGTTTTCCATGTCAGTTTCAGTGTGGGGAGTGCTGCACTCCCCTACTAAAAATCCACTTCGATCTTCGCACCCCATTGTGCCAAAAGGTCTCGACCCCAGACTGTGATCGGCTTTTGGACAATAAAAGGACAAATGACCGCCGTCTTGTCTCCTGGTCCCATGACAACGACAGAATTCTCGCTTTGCAGACACAGAGATGCTCCCCCTATGCCTGAGAGAGAACCCAGTGGCGCAACCAAGCTCCAACTGCGTGGCCAAAAGATGTATGATATCACTGTTACATCCGCCCCTGTATCGAGCATGCCTGTGATCGCTATTGTTCCGTTCCCGCATGTCAATTGGCATGTGAGCGTGGGTCGGTCTCGACCTATGTGCTTCACCCATGTTGTATGTACTTCAACATGTTCCTTCATAGGGAAACCTTCTTCGTCAAAGATTGACATGACCTCTCCAACTGCGTGTGGCGGCAGTGCAAAGGCTCTCGCAACCACAGTGTTTTCTGGTACAGTCAATGGTGGACGAAGTGCTCTTGCCAACACTGTCAATTCTGTATTTTTGTCCGCTGAGATAACTGTTGGATAGACAATGAGTCCAAGAATACTGCACTTATCTTGTCCAATTATCAAGAAATCTTGCTTCTTATATGAGTCCCCGCAGACACCTGTTGGTATTTCTGCATGACTTTCGTCTAGAAAGCATATTAATTTTGAAGCTGCCAATGTGCACTGTGCCCCTGGTGGGAGGAGGTCTGGGTCACTGTGGAATCGGCTGAGGGTTTTGCTGAGGGCGTCTGCTTGTTGCTCACTGATGATTGCCCCGTCTGCTCTTGCGACACCGCCAGTACTTGTGTCTGAGCGCGCTGGTCCACGCTGCGCCTTGCGTTTCCCGGATACGGTAACGGATTTCCATCCACGTCTGTTCGGGAATAACATTCTTTCGCAGGGTGTCTTCCTCTCCCGCACCGTGTGCAAACTGGCCTTTCCGCCTTCTGTACCGGCGCTGGCGTATGTGTTTGTGGACAGTTCCTTTTCATGTGCCCAAGCTCCCCACATCTATAGCACTGTCCTCTTGGGGGATTGTTCTTTTTCTGCATCGTCGCAAGAACTTTGTTGATGTTCTCATTCTGTTGATGCAGTATTTTTTCCAGCATCTTTTCCAGTGTCTTGTCCTCTGCTTGCTTTTCTGAATGTCCCTTTAATTGATTCTCCCATTCCTCTCTCAATTCGTTCTTCACAATCGCTGCGACCTGCTGGGGTGTTCCCACCTTGCTGCATGCCTCCACCATCTCTGCCAAGGATGGCCGTCCTGGCATGGCGCTAATCACCCGTTGACAATCCGGGTTGGCATTGCCGAAAGCTAAGCTTTCCAAGAGAGGCCTCTTTGCTTCTTCTATCGTCACCTGTCGATCCACGGCTTGCGTGAGTCGATAGATGAACGACATGAATGGCTCTGTGGGACCTTGCTTGATGCAAGAGAACGGGACTTCTGGAGCTCCTGCTGGTGCGATTTGCATAATTGCCATCCTCGCCGCCTCCTTGATGTCACTTAATACTCTTCGTGGCAGCCTAGCTGCTTGTTCCCCTGGGTTGTCATCTGGAGGATCTCCTGCTAACTGCCCCTCTGTGAGGTTTGCATTTGGTCCACCTTGGTATCTGTTCCGTAATTCAGTGAGATATTTTCTCCATCTTTTTTCCCAGACAAGGCTTTGAGTGTCAGTGAGAATCATTGCCACAATACTTCGAATGTCATATGGTGTGAGATCATATGTAGCGAATGTCCCTCTTAGTAGCTGTTTGAAGTATTGTGAATTCAGCCCAAAAGTTTGAGCCGCCTTCCCTAAATCCTTGAGTATTTCATGACCCATCCTTTCCCACCTCGGGTTCTGTCCCTGGGCATCATATGTCACTGGCATTGTCAGATCTCCTGATCCCGGGAATAAATGCTTTTCTTTAGCCAATGCTTTTCTGATTCGCTTCCAATCCATCATCTTCACCGGCTCCTGAAATTCTTCTTCTTCTTCAGGTTCCGTTGGAATTTGCATAAATAATGGTACTGTGGATGTCGTTGGTTCATCACGTCTCATTCTTCGCCTTGAGGTTTTTGGCCTCGCTCCTAAATCCGAAAAGGAAGCTCGAGGATCCTGTTGATGTTTCTTTTTTGTGGTGTCCACTGAATGCAAGAAGCTCTTTGTTGCTTCTGCTGCTGACAGCATCCATATAGGAACCCCTTCTGATGCTGTGATCCTTATAACATTCCCTTCTTTTAGCTGTTCTTCATCTGAGCTTTCATCATCTTCATGAAACCTTGAAGTCGATGGATAATCCCTTTGTGGTGTTGGCATTGCTTTCTTTAAAATGCTATTCTTTTTATACAATGTTGGGAAAAATTGTTGCATTGTTGCAGTCTCGCCACGAGATGGCGCTGTGGCTCCGCCGATCCAATCCGGCATGGTGTGCACTTCTGTCTTCCAGCCACCAGATGGCGCTGTCACCGGCCTCCCCGTCTCTGGTGACGTAGCGTACTCTATTGCTTCACTTCCTGCTGGCGGCCATGTTGGTCGCCCTGTTCCGGACCGTGTGTTTTCGGCTTTTAATTCAGCTGAAATTGGGGTTTGAACACCAGAACGTCTCTCTTGAGGGGGTGAGTCTTGGACTCCAAGGGTTTTGATCAAGGGCACCAAGTCTGGAGAAGGCGGGGGGCCCCGGGATATGAACTCCCTGGCGCGGCCCCTCGTCGCCCGGGATGTTACAGGGGGTGTGTTCCGCTCCCGCCCGCGCTGCGCTCTCTGCGCCTGCCTGCTCTCCGAGCCGCTCCCTGTGTCTCCCGAACTACTTTCACTGTCTCCATCTTGTTCCACCCCTGAGATATCTCCCCTTTGGTCTGCCCCTGACTCTGTCTCCTCCTCCTCCGTCCCCGTGTCTATTTCCCCTTTTGCCGGTACAAGCAGCCTCCCCCCCGCCGGCAGCCGCGTGCATTCCGCGATCCTGGCGGATCTGCGCATGGGCTCTAACGTCACAACCGCGCGCCTCCTACGTCTCTGCATGGCAGCTTTCTGGGGCTGCGCAAATCCCCCTTTTTCGCTGCTTGGGTCAGACGCCCCGGCTTTGGTTTGTGGCTTCCCCGAGCCTTCGCGAATTCCCCCCACCGCACACGCTTCCGCACCCCTGCCGGTCGGGGCCGCCGCTGCCCCCGGCCCTGAGCCAAGCAAAGCCGCGCGAAAACACATATCCCTTGTTTTTTCTTCACCTGCGCTCCCCGCCTGCCCCGCTGCAGCCTGGCTTCCCTGCTCCGTTGCCGCGGCATCGCGAGAAAGCGCGCCCCCCGGTCCCCTCTCCCCCCCCTGCTCCCCCCCTTCTGTTCCTGAGTCCTCCATGCTCTCTGGGGTTTTTGGACATTTTGGGGGTTTCCCGGGGTTTCTGGGTTTTGGGACCGGGTATTTTAATAATATTCCTTGCTCTTTTTCTCCGAGAGCATTTTCCTCTCAGCCTTTTAAGGCCAGAGCTAATTTTTTTTTTTCTGGAGCCTTGCTCCCCCCCTCTTTCAGAGGGTCCCCCCCTCCAGATGTCTGCTGCATCTGGGGGTCTTCCTGGAATTTCGTTTGCATAGAAATCCCTTCCAGCATTATTCTTGCAGGAGACAGCAGCTTCAACGCTGTCTCATCTTTTTTAGTAGCTAAGAAATATAAGTGTCTATTTATCTCCTGCCAAAACCCCACTTCAAATAGCAGGCACGTTTCTGCCAGTGGGTAGTTTAGCCTTGCCCATAGCAATAATTGTTTTATTCTTTCTTTGGAATTCCCTCTGTATACGTTTGTGTCACACCCTGTAGGGCGGACAAAATTTCCCGTTGTTCCTGGGAAAGTGTGCCCCCCATGTTCTTATTTCCAGGCTTTCTTACCAAATCTTTCGTCAGGGCAGTCCGGAGGTCTCGGTCTCTGTCCAGCAGATCACGAGAGGTAGTCCCAGGGCGCCTTTCTGGTTCCGGTCCGGGCTGTTCTGCTACGAATTTTCTTCGGCAGAAACTGAGAGATGGATTCCTCAGTGACTGCTGTTTTTTTCAGACTCCGTTGGCTTTTTGTTTTCTTCTTCTCTCTGGTCTTCAGGGCTTTGAGGGTGCCCCCCCCGAAAGGTTGTGGTAGTTCGTGTCCGCCCAGGGAACGCCAAGTGTCCGGTTATCTCGGCTGTTTGAGGGGCCTGGAAAGGCCCGAGGTGGCCTTGGGGCAGCCCGCGTATCGAAGGACGAGAAGAGGCTTCAGTTCTTCTTTCGGTTTTTATGTTTATTAATTGTTTATCTAAAAGATGTTCTTTCAGCCGAACAGAGATCTGCTCAGCAGTCAGCCACGGGCACACTGTGCCGTCCTCCAGACCACCACGTATTTTTATACCCATTGTTACGTGTACAATATTTATCATTTTTCCCCAATACCATTTATTCTTATAACTCGGTGCACTCTCAGTAATAACCAATCCAAAAATGCCACCGTGGCCAAAGAAGATGGAGGAGAAGAGGAAGAAGAAGGAGGGCAGGACACACCCCAATTCCTCCATCTTACTCCTCTAAACCCCCCTGTACATAAATCCTAAACCCTGTGTCTCACCCTTTAATTAGCTAATCTTTTCGCCATTCACCCCGGTGAAGTCCTCTTATCTTCATAAAGGTGTCGTCTCCCGTGTAGGGTCAAAGTCCTGCCACCAGACACTTCTGGCAACATTCCAGGACTCCCGGGCCCCCCAAGGGTGGTCTCGGAGGCCCGGCATCTCAGGACTCAGATCCTGAGATCCCACAAGCTGGGAGGCAGCTCAGCCAGGCAACTCTGGCCCTCAGGCTCACCTCCACAAGGAACGCCAGGGCGGGCAGCTCCCAGCGTGGCTCCTGTGTGCTGAGCAGCCGGAGCAGGTAGCGAGCGATACGGGAACACAAGGGGATGGAGACACAGCACATCCTCCTGGCAGGAGGAAAAGTAACCAAGACTGTGGGCCAGGGGGCCAAACCTCTGCCAGGACTGACACACACAGGTCTGGTCTTTCCCCAGCATCCTGCAAGGGGCCCTGGGCTATTTGGGAGGCAGCTCCTGGTGGGCACCCTCCTCTCCCAGCCTTTTCCAATCTGCTTGGCCATCCCTCAGTGACAAGGCCCTCTGGCCCATGACCTCGGGGACTGTGTGGAGCTCCCTGGGCACAGAGCACAAATGTCAGAGGCAGTGGGGAGAAGGGGGTCTCACCTGGCCAGCAGACCCACGGCATAGTGGTGGGTGCCAGCACACAGCAGCGTGTCCCAGCCACACCTGCGTTCCATTGCCACCACCACATCCTCGTGCTGCATTCGGCAGAGCAGGGACTTCAGAGTCCGCACTGCAAACCTGTGTGCACAGCAAAGCCCAGGTCATGCTGGGAGCACTGGCTCCTGCCCAGGGACGTGGCAGGGAAAGGAGGAGTGAGATGGAGCACCTGTTGGGGCTGGTGGCAAGACCGTGCTCTTCCTGGCATCCCTTCCAGAAGGTATCCACCTCCTCTGCCATCTCTTCTGTGCTGAAGAACACTTGGAAGAGCAGATGCACAAGCAGGCGAGGGAAATACGGCCTCACTACACGTGGGACACAGGGTACCTGGAG
This sequence comes from Zonotrichia leucophrys gambelii, assembly GCF_028769735.1. Classification (NCBI taxonomy): domain Eukaryota; kingdom Metazoa; phylum Chordata; class Aves; order Passeriformes; family Passerellidae; genus Zonotrichia; species Zonotrichia leucophrys. The sequence continues at coordinate 141,374 of NW_026992294.1, read as the reverse complement.
GATCTTCCACATCACCACGGTTGCCTGCAAAGGACAAAGCCCCCTGAGACAGCACTCAGTGTCGAGGTGTCCATGTGGCAGGGCCCGAGCAGGGCAGGGAGAGGCCTGGAGAGACCTTGGCAGGGGGAGCACGGGGCCTGGCGAAGGACGTAAGTATTAGGATTGCGCGCATACCTTTGGGTGCTCAAAAAACCTTTTTTGTTTTTTTTTTCTTTTTTTTCTCGTTTTTCTGTGGAAAGGGCTTGAAAATCATAGGTACTTGTTTAGGCACTCTAACACTAACAACACGTGAGAGAGAGTTATATTTAACCATTGTAGAAACCTTATCTGTTAATAACTTCACTTTTTCTAACGGTAGTCTGTCAAAAAAGACTCTTAAAAAATTTGTATCTTGGATTGTGCTGAATTTCCCTGAAACTGATAAGACCACAATTACTGAAAATTCCTTTTGGGATACAGTTGGAAACACTATTTATATGTCTCAAACAAAACAGGACTTTTCTGTTACTAACTTCTTACCTTTATTTCATATAATAACAAAAACGATTGAAAAATCGAACTCTGAAAAAAGTTCCAAACTAACAGATCTTTCCTCTTCATATGCTAATTGCGCTGATAAGATAACAGAGGTATGTGCCTTCCAGGCCAGAGAGCAGAGAGCCGCTGGGCTCTGTAGAACTTCCTGCCCATACCACCTCGGAGGCAGATGCCAAGCATCCCCCCCTCCACATTCCCCCCCTCGCGGGACCCTCGCTGCCCAACTCCCCGTTTCCTGCAGCCTCCCATCTCCCCGGCCCCGCTTCCTCCCCGCGTCCGGCCTCGGGGGCCCCGTTCCCTGTCCCTGCCGCCATACCCTCCGCTGCGACCACCCCTCCCCCTGCGCCGCTCTATCCTCTCCTCCCTCCCCCCGTGCCCGTGCTGCCGTTGCCGCCTCCCGTCGCCGCGATTCCGGTCCCCCCTACCCCCGCGCCACCGTTCCCTGCCTCCGCTTGCTCCGTCACTGGTACCCCCCACTCCCGCTGCTGTCCCCGCCCTGCCCCCCACTCCCCCCCACCGTGCCCGCCGCGTTCCCCGGTCCCATTATCGCCGCCGCCCCCCCCAACCCTGCGCTGCTATCCCCCACCCCCGCGACCGCCTTCCCCTCCGTCACCGCCCCCGCAACCGCCCCCCCCCGAGACTGCCCCGGCCCTCCCAGCCCCTCCCGCCACATTCCCGAGCCATGCCCATACCCTGTCCTCCTGCGCCGAGCCGCACACATGTGCAGTAACACCAGCTCACCCTATACCTGTCGTATCCCAAACCAGTGGCATTGCTTACGTACCCCCAAACCCCCCAGGCGTGCATCCACAGCCCCCATACCCCCCCTGCCACCACCCGTCCCTCCAACCCCTGACCCAACCCTCCTGCCACCCAAACAGATCAGAGACCACCTGTGGTGTTCCCCCCCCCAACCCAATCCGGTCCCTGCTGTTCTCACCCAATAGTGCTAACTTCGGGCCAGTCATTGAAAACGGTGAAAAATGCTTCTAAACGAAAGAAAAGGAATTCACGGGTAGCATGTCCCTCACAGTGTTCCTCAGACAATGAGAGCTCTTCTGATGAATCTGATTTTGATGCGATTAATATAGACCCATGGGCTCTTATTAAGATAGAAGCTACAAAGTCTGGTGTAGCAGATAGGGCCAGGCGTTCGTAAGATCTCGCGATGTTACGGGAAGACAGGGCCCCTGTTCCCTTAGATAAGAAAATTAACATAGGAATGCAGCCCCCTAAACCAGATGCCAGTAATTTTCCATTTGCCCAGTAACTTTCCATCACTTACTAACCACAGATGGTAAAGACATACCCCCTTTTGACGTAGAAGCCCCTTAGACTATAAAACCCCACGAGAAGAGATAATAAACGCCTTTGATCGTCCACCACGTTGGTGTTGGCGTGTTTCTTAGGCCCGAGCGACCCTGGAGAGTGGGTCGCTGTGCTGTCTCTTGAAACCAGGCTGCCTGCCTTGTATCAGAAGGCAACATCTGGTGCCGAAAACCCGGGAAGCCGATCAGCGGCCGGGGAACGGGGACTCACCTGGACGGGAGACGGCGGCTGTAGCAGCGGGCCCGACTACAGCGGGGGGGACGCCCCCGGACCAGCACGGAACATGGAATCCATTGTGAAGGTCATAACAGATATTGATGCACAATTTGGGATAGAATGTAAAATTAAGGATTTAACTCTCTCATTGCCAAGACTCATTAAGCTTGGGGCTATAGAAAGCCCTGCGGATATCCTGCATCCGGGGGTGTGGGACGATTGCACAAAGGTCCTAGCCGAAGACACTATGTTGTCCGGCTCAGGGAAGGCCCTAAAATCCTGGGGCAAAGTTATCCAGGCTCTGCAGAAAGCTCAACAAGAGCAGGAAACCTGGAAAGCCGCACAAACCTGCTTGCTGGCCCCCCCGCAGCCCGGGATAGGTGCGGCGACACAGACTGCGGAGATTCTTGACCCAGGCGGTCTCGCGGGGGAGGCGCGGTCAGCGGAAACCCCCCAGAGAGCAGACTTGCAATCGGAGGGGGGAGGACACGCACGGGCGTTCTGGCGGGGGTTGGCGGAGGAGGCGAGGAACACGGCTGACCCCGCCGGGAGCGGCGGGGACTCACCACCGCCGTATGCGTTTGAAAATGGCGCCGAAGCACATGGCGAGGGCGGAAGTAAGGAGGCGGGGGGCGGAAATGCAGTCAGCGCGCTCCAGAACGCATGCGCGGGAGAGCGGGGAGAAGGGGCGGCCCCCGCGGTACAGCGTAAGACCAATCAGAGCGCTCTATTCAAATTAAGTCCTTATAGGGCAAGAACCTCCGCCAGCAGGAGGCGGGGGGACCCCAGGGGGAGGGAACGTCCCGACCCCCGCAGGAGGGTGCTGGGTTGGAGCCCGGGAAAAAGGCAGAGCAGCCCGGAAGTGCTGACTCACTCTACTTCCGCCTCTGACTCTGACTCGGTCTGGGACAAGAGGGAGTCAGGGAGTTCGGATTCGGATTCTAGCTTTAACAGAGGGAGATCAGCGGCATACAAGGTTTCTAGTCGCAGGGCTCTCGCGTGGGTGAAGGGGTCATCAGAGAAAGACCGGGCTCCGCTTACGGATTGGCGGAAAATAAAAATGTTTTGCACAGAGTGGAGCCTGTCTGCCAACCTAGTGCTTCCAGTCCGCGTGAGGGGAACAGGCGATAATCAACAGAGGACTTACTCCCCTGTAAACCCAAAGGAAATCCAAGCAATAATCAAAGCGATTGCAGACAAGGGAATTAATTCTGCCATGGTTACTAAACTCATTGACGGCATTTTCGGAGGGGATGATATGTTGCCTTTTGATATTAAACAGATGTGCAGAATGATTTTTGATGTCGTGGGGATGATAGTTTTTAAACAGGAGTGGGAAGATCGATGCACAAAGGAGCTAGCCCAAGTAACGGGACCTGACCATCCGCTCCACGGCTCCAGTGTACAAAGACTGATGGAGAGAGACCCTACCATGATCACACCCCAGGCACAGGATGAGGGCTTGCGGGCCCATGAGGTTATGACAACCACCCGTGCTGCCCGGGAAGCTATCCGTGCGGCTTCTAAAGTAGTAGCCAGTCCATCCCCAGGGTCAACTATTAAACAGAGTGAGAGTGAGAGCTTCACTCAGTTTGTGGACAGGCTTCAGCCAGCATTGGACTCCTCGTTGCCGTCGGAGGCTAAGGGTCCCGTGCTGGCAGACTGCCTGCGCCAGCAGTGTAACTCAGCCACCAAGGACATTTTAAGGTCACTGCCACCTGGGTCTATTACAGCAACCATGATCAGGCACGTTACAAAGGAAGAACACCTGGCTCCCATCCAAGCAGCAGTTCACACTGCAATAACCAGTGTGATGGCATGCCTTAAGTGTGGCCAGGCAGGCCACCTGGCAGTAAACTGCCCCCACCAAGGCGCCTATCAGCAGCTGCTCCACCACGCCAAGGGGGACTTAGGGGACCGTGCTGGGCATGTGGAAAGAAGGGGCATTTGGCTAAGGAATGCAGATCCAGGCTTCAGGGAAACGGGAGGGGGGGGGGCATCTGGGCCGTGTCCAGCCCCCTCCCATCTGGAATATGCAGCGGCCCAGCTACAGCAACCCCCAGTGGGGCAGGGGAACCTCATATCCTATCCCTCCACAGGGAGTAGCCAATTTTGCATCCCTGCTTACGGGGCAATGGCAAAGCTATGCAACACCCTCAGCACCCTCGCACCCCCCACTGCCACAACCTGCGCCGGTGGCACAGGGCCAGCAGGAGACGCCCCAAAGCGACATCCCTGGGTGGCCCTGGCCATGGAAATAGGGAGGGAACCCTTGATGTTGTGGGGGACATGCCGGCTTTATGGCAATCAGGATTCCCATGTCATAGGGTTACAGTTCTGGGCGGACACGGGTTCAGACTGCACGATTTTTCCCCAAGCACATTGGCCTGGACACTGGCAATTCAAAGAAGTCCCTCCAGTGAACGGAGTGGGAGGGCAGTCTCGGGCATGGAAAAGCACCCAGCTGGTGGCTATAACACTTCACACGAAAAAGGGACCAGAACAGACAGTCGCGATCCACCCATACATGCTGCAAAATTCTCCACCCCTGTTAGGAAGGGACGTTCTTTCCATGCTAGGATTCCGGATTACAAATTTATCCTAAGGGTCACTGCCGTACACCCTCCGCTGCTGATCAAATTGACCTGGAAATCATCAGACCCCATATGGGTCGAGCAGTGGCCCCTGACAGAGCCTCGAGCGGCAGCCTTGCTGGAACTGGTCGACCGCGAACTGCAAAAGGGTCACATAGAACCCTCCATCAGCCTATGGAACACCCCTGTATTCGTGATCCCCAAAAGGTCCGGAGAAGGCTATCGTCTCATCTACGACCTGAGAGAGGTAAACAAGGCAATCCAACCCATGGGTCCAGTCCAGACACTGCTACCCACGAACTCAGCCATCCCTGCAGGGCGGCCGTGCGCAGTGCTGGACATCAAGGACTGTTTCTTCTCAATACCCCTGCACCCTGAGGACAGAGAACGATTTGCCTTTTCCGTGGCATTCCAAAATGGCAAACGGCCTAACCTCCGCTTCCAATGGCGGGTATTGCCACAGGGACTTGTAAACAGCCCTGTCATATGCCAAATCACCGTGGACAAAGCACTGATGCCAGTTCGACACTCCCATCCCACCGCGACCATAATTCAGTACATGGACAACATCCTGGTAGTAGCTCCATCGGCAAGCGAAGTAGATCACCTGGTATCCACAATCACGGAAACCCTTCAAGCCAATGGCTTCGAGATCGCAAGCGCAAAGATCAAGAGAGGACCCTGCGTGACCTTCCTGGGAGTGGGGATCACAAGCTCCTACGTGACACCCCCCGAGGTGAAAGTCAGTCGAGACGTCAAAACACTACACGACGTGCAACGCCTGGTGGGATCGCTGCAGTGGCTTCGCAACATCGTCCTGATCCCTCCTGAGGTCATGGACATCTTATATGACCTCCTGAAAGGAAAGCACCCCTGGGAACCCAAGGAGCTGACACCACAAGCCACGAGCTCCCTCGACTTCATCGAAAGCCAGATGTCCACGGGCACACTCGCCAGGTGGAACCCAGCCATGCCACTGGACTTATATGTTCACTTTACACCGAGGGGGGGAGTGGGAGCACTGGCTCAAGGACCTTCTGAAAAGGCCTGACCAATTCAATGGGTGGTTCTCGGAAGACCTGCTCGTGCTTTCTCCCTGGGAATCGAATGCATCTCTAACCTCATCATGAAAGGCAGGAAACTCGCTTTGAAACACCTAGGGACTGAGCCGACAAGCATCCACCTTCCGTTTCGCAAGCAACCGACTACAGAGTCAGCCACAATATCGGAGTACCTAGCCCTTGCTCTCACCGGCTTCGGAGGAGAAATCTCCTACTCCTCCAAACCACCCTGGACTAAGCTGCTGACCATTGTCGACATGGACATACCGCCAAAGGTCATGGACAGACCGCAGCCAGGACCAACAGTCTTCACAGACGCTTCCTCCATGACTTCAACTGCAGCAGCAGTGTGGCAGGCAGGAGAGCAATGGCACTGCATCAAAGCATGTAACCCCACACTGTCAGTGCAACAGCTGGAGGCAACAGCAGTTGTCTTGGCGTGCGGACTCTTTCAAGAGGAACACCTTAACATAGTAACGGACTCTATATTCGTGGCAAGGCTTTGCCTAGCCATGGCAGGACCAGGAGTGTCTACATCAGCAGCAGCCCTAATGCTGGAAGAAGCACTCTCCTCGCGACAGGGCACCGTGTCAGTCATTCACGTTAACAGCCACGACCCAGTCAAAGGTTATTTCCAGATCGGCAATGACAAAGCAGACGCCACAGCAAAAGGCGTATGGACGTTGCAGGAAGCTCGTCAGCTGCACGAGTCGCTCCACATCGGAGCCAAAGCACTGGCAAAGAGATGCGGGATCCCGACCGCAGACGCAAAACACATGGTAGCCACCTGCCCTCATTGCCAGAAGTCACCCCTATGGACCTGTGGGGTCAACCCGAGAGGTCTCAAGCCTTCAGAGATCTGGCAATCGGACTTCACCTGGTGTGAACTACTGAAGCCCCAAGCGTGGCTTGCAGTGACAGTGGACACTTATAGCGGAACGATCATAGCCACACAGCACCCCAAAACAAACTCCAAGGCCACAGTTCAGCACTGGCTGACAGCCATGGCCTGGCTTGGTATCCCCAAGCAGATCAAAACAGACAACGGGTCCAATTTCACCTCCAAACCAGTACAGGAATTCGCCTCAAAATGGGGCATCACATTAGTGCAAGGTATCCCATATAACAGTACCGGGCAGGCCATAGTAGAGAGAGCAAACCAGACCCTGAAAACCAAGCTAGAAGTATTGGCAAAGGCAGAGGGCTTTGCCAATGCCATTCCCTCGAGAGATCAAGCGTGTATGCTGGCAACCGCTTTGCTAGCACTGAATCAGTTCCCTAGCGGAGATGAAACAAACAGTCCCATTCAAAAGCACTGGGCCACCCGAGCACTAGAGGAGGGCCCGCAGGTGGTAATTAGAAACGAGCTGGGCAAATGGGAACGGGGCTGGAGGCTGGTGCTCACGGGGAGAGGGTATGCGGCTGTCAAAAAGGACGGCAAAGTCAGGTGGTGTCCACTTAAGTCAATTAAGCCCGACCTTCATAACAAGCAGGATGAGACTGACGAGAATTGGGAGTTTCTGTTTACAGGACATGCTCATAGGACGTCCTCGTGACGCGTACATGCCCATCCCAGAGGAAAGCGACAGACCACCAAGCCGCCTGGCAGCGCCTGAGAGACCCGCATGGGTGAGACCCAAGCATCAACGGTGTTTCTGTGTGATTTTGCTGTTGGGGCTTGTTGCCAGAGGACAAGCCAGCCCAGATCACTACCCCCATCAGCCTTTCAGGTGGGTCATACGTCACCTTAGTAGTGACAAGGTGCTCAGGGAAACCACCACACCAAACGCTCCATCCTTCGTGCTCCGCGTTACCGACCTGTTCCCAGGACAACCAAAGGTAGACCCCAATTCCCCACACTCCACACACATGTACCTATCCTACTGGTGCCCAGCTTCAAACCCAGGAAAAAGCTACTGCAATCACCCAGGGTGGGGACATTGTGGGCACTGGGGCTGCGAAACCATTGTTACAGATGCCAGACTGTCGGGGCCTGGGTGGGATCCACAAGAGCCTGACAAATTCTTACAGTTCGCCTGGGCACCCAGTGGCTGCAAAACACCCGTCTTCCTCCAGGGAAGCTTTTATCGCAATCACCATAAAATCCCAAAAATTCGGAAATGCACTAGCTATAACATGACAGTCTTGCAGCCACATCACCCCAGTTGGGCCATAGGCCGAACGTGGACAGGAGTCCTTCAAGGGTCAAAAGAAAGAGTAAATGTGCAAATTATCAGGCTCCAACCGTCGGCGCCCCGAGCGGTCGGACCAAACAAAGTGATTAAAAGCGTGCCGAAAGGGAAAAATGCAACCTACCCTAAAACCTTACCCACTGGAGTCAGCAAAGTCCCAGTCAGGCATGCGGAAGCCTTTCAGACAGACCGCTCAGCCAGGTCAGACTCAGACCCAATCCTTCGTATGTTAGAAGCTACCTTTATATCCCTGAATGAATCCAACCCAAACCTAACCGAATCCTGCTGGCTTTGTTACGATGTCAAACCCCCCTTTTATGAAGGAATCGCTTTAAACACTCCCTTCAGTTACTCCACAGCCGATGCCCCTCACCAGTGCAGATGGGAAACCCCTCGGAAAGGAATCACCCTGAGTCAAGTCACAGGCCAGGGCAGATGCTTTGGCAATGCAACACTAGCTAGGCGGAAAGGCAACATCTGCACCAAAGTTGTCAAGCCTAACAGGAAAAACAATAAGTGGGTGGTCCCATCAGCACCTGGGATGTGGGTTTGCCAGCGATCTGGAGTGAGTCCCTGTGTGTCCCTTGCCAAATTTGATGACTCTAACGACTTTTGTGTCTAAGTTCTGATTGTTCCTAGGGTCCTGTACCACTCAAACGAAGAAGTTTACCACCTTTTTGAGGAACCCAGCCGGCTCCACAAAAGAGAAATAATAACAGGTGTAACTATTGCAATGTTGCTCGGTTTAGGAGCAGCAGGAACGGCAACGGGTGTCTCAGCCCTAGCGACACAGCACCAAGGACTGTCCCAGCTGCAAATGACCATCGATGAGGACCTGCAAAGGATCGAGAAATCCATTTCCTTCCTGGAGAAGTCAGTCTCCTCTCTCTCGGAAGTGGTCTTGCAGAACAGGCGAGGTCTGGATCTCCTGTTCATGCAGCAAGGAGGCCTGTGTGCCGCCTTGAGAGAGGAGTGCTGCTTCTATGCAGACCACACAGGAGTTGTAAAAGATTCCATGGCAGAACTCCAAAACAGACTGGCTCAGAGGCAGAAGGACAGGGAAGCCCAACAGGGTTGGTTCGAAGCCTGGTTCAATCAATCACCATGGCTAACCACTCTGATTTCTACCCTAATAGGTCCATTGGCATTGCTGCTTCTAGCAGTTAACTTCAGACCTTGCCTGCTGAACAAGCTGGTCTCATTCGTTCAGACCCGCCTGGAACGGGCCAACATCCTGTTCATAGGCCGGCGAATCCAACCAGGGAACACTGCCAGCCACAAGTCCTAAACTTGACTGGCGAAAACTTACTCAGATTTACCGAACCCCTTTTCCTTATCGAACTACAACCTTATACCTCATTTCAGTACCTATGTATATGACTATCTCATTCATTTGTGAAAAAGGGGGGGGAGATGTAGCAGATAGGGCCAGGCGTTTGGAAGATCTCACGATGTTACGGGAAGACAGGGCCCCTGTTCCCTTAGATAAGAAAATTAACATAGGAATGCAGCCCCCTAAACCAGATGCCAGTAATTTTCCATTTGCCCAGTAACTTTCCATCCCTTACTAACCATAGATGGTGAAGACAGACCCCCTTTTGACGTAGAAGCCCCTTAGACTATAAAACCCCACGAGAAGAGATAATAAACGCCTTTGATCGTCCACCACGTTGGTGTTGGCGTGTTTCTTAGGCCCGAGCGACCCTGGAGAGTGGGTCGCCGTGCTGTCTCTTGAAACCAGGCCGCCTGCCTTGTATCAGAAGGCAACCGTCTGGGAACTGGGACCTAGCACAGAAAATCACAGCCTTTCCGGTCGAGTACAGGCAAGGAAGGAATGGTGGGGAATCTAATATCAAGGCATGGAAACCAATTTCTAATAAGGAACTGGTACAATTGAGAAATATAGCCAAGGAACATGGACGTAGTTCACATATCTTTAGAAATTTCCTAGAAGCCATGTTCTCTGCACATGTCTTGCTTCCTCACGATGTAAAAAATATTTCACAATGCCTTCTGTCACCGGCAGAATATTTGTTATGCGATAGGCATTGGAAGAAACACTTAAAAACGTTATCAGATTCATATACTGCCGATGCTACTAAGACCAACTTCACAGTAGAACAATTGGCCGGTGAAGGAGACTTTCAAAAGCCAGCAGAACAAATGGAAACTCTGAATAAAGAAGCGCTGCAGGATGTAGCAATTGCAGCAAAAACCTCCTTGCTTCTTATGCAGGATGAGTCAATGCCAACAATGCATTTTTCTACTATAAAACAAGGCATTGAAGAAAGCTTTATAAAATTTGTGGACAGACTTAGAGATGCTTTGGAGAAAAAAATAGAGAGCACTGAGGCAAGAAAGGAACTCTTATGTAAGCTTGCTTTCAGCAACTCAAATGAGAAATGTAAGGCCATTTTGAGGTCTTTACCCGTGGATACAGACCCTACTATAGAGCAAATGCTAGAATGCTGTACACGTCACATATCCACTGAAAATAAAGTGGCCCAAGCAGTTGCTAAGGGTATTGCTGAAGGAGTTTCTGGTGCATATGCAGTCATAACCTCTAAAGAACAAGCTAAATGCTATCACTGTGGAGAGCTAGGACATTATATAAAGGACTGTCCGGAAAGAACACCTCCCCGATACCATCGGAACTATAATCAAAGACCCCAACATCAGCAACGCTATCAATCGCGTCCTTTAAACTCCTTGAGGCGCCCGTTCGACCTTCGGGCTCAGAATACAAATCAAAGGCCACCAAGACCCAATCACGCAGAAACCCAGGCTGCTCCAGACCCAAAGGAGAAGCCCCAACCCACGGGAAAACCCAGAGGGGTACCCGCGGAAAACTGGTAACTGCTTTGTCCATTGACTTTAATGATAAGAATGTTCACCATGTTCCCACAGGAAAAGATGGACCTAAAGGGAGTCCTTCAGATATTTTAATTACAGGTGATTCTGTTAATACTCCGAAGGAAATCTTCGTTGTTCCGGAAGTGCTGACAGTGCAGCCGGGACAAGAGATCCTCGTGCAGGTATACTGCATAGACTTACCATTTTTTTCTTTCTAAGGGAACTCCAATAGCACAGGCGTTTTTACTCCCAAAGAATCACAGGGAACAGATTCCTCTCAACCCTACAGCTATGTGGGCACAAATCATGGGACCATCCAAGCCTACCATCGAGTGCGGCCTCTCCCACAAAGGAGAGAAGACCCACCTGCCAGGGATGCTGGACACTGGAGCAGATGTGACCATCATCGCCCGTTCAGACTGGCCAGCACACTGGGATCTACAACCTGTTGCAGGCATGATTTCCGGGATTGGTGGAACTACAGTATCCATGAGGAGCAAGAACAACATCCTGGTTGAAGGGCCAGAAGGCAAGCTGGCAACCATCCGTCCATTTGTGGTAAGGGCCCCCATCACTCTTTGGGGACGAGACGTTTTATCCCAGTGGGGTGCTTCCCTATGTATTCCCATTCAGGATTTCTGACTGGGGCCACTGAGTTGAGCGCGCTGCCAGAAATACCCCGTCTCACCTGGAAAAGCCACGAGCCAATCTGGACTGAGCAGTGGCCCCTAAAGAAAGCCAAGCTTTGTGCCCTAAATGCCCTCGTGGAAGAACAGCTCAAAAAAGGCCACGTAGTGGAGTCCGACAGCCCTTGGAACTCTCCAGTCTTTGTTCTACCAAAGCCTGGTACAAACAAGTGGAGGCTTCTCCACGACCTTCGCAGAATCAACGAAGTCATCAAGGACATGGGCCCTCTTCAGCCTGGCTTGCCCTCCCCATCAATGCTGCCTAGAGACTGGACACTTGCTATCATAGACATTAAGGACTGTTTCTTCAGCATACCACTGCATCCTGAGGATGCTTCACGGTTTGCTTTTTCCGTTCCCTCTATTAACAAGGAAGCTCCGCTCAAAAGATATCATTGGCATTATCTTCCTCAGGGATTAAAAAACTCGCCAACTATCTGCCAGTGGTACATGTCTCACATCCTGTCTCCCATTCGGAAATCATTTCCAGATGCCATCATCTATCACTATATGGATGAATTCTGGTGTGTGCTTCAGACAAAGCTTACTTGGACAAAACAATCAAAAAGACTATTGAAGCCATTGAAAAGGAAGGAATGGAAATTCGTGAGGACAAAATTCAGTACACCGAGCCATAGACTTACCTTGGAGTCCAGATCCGGGAAAGAACAATCCTACCTCAGCAGATCATCATCAACGACAACCCAAAAACCCTCAGGGACTTACACAGCCTGTGCGAATCCATCAACTGGGTACATCCACTGCTAGGAATTACATCAGAGGACCTTGCTCCCTTGTTCAATCTTCTACGTGGACCCAAGGAACTGGACTCTCCCTGCACTCTCACAGAGGAAGCCAGAGGTGCCATCATCAAAGTCCAGGAAGCCCTGTCTTCATGCAAAGCCCATCACTATGACCCCAGTCTGCCTTTCCAGTTCATCATCCTGGGAAAAGCACCCAGATTCCATGGACTGATCTTCCAATGGGACCCTCAGCTGCGAGATCCTTTGTTGATACTGGAATGGGTTTTTACAAGTAGCCAGCCCACAAAGACACTTACCACCTACCAGGAGATTATAGCACACTTAATAAAAAAGGCTAGGACTCGCCTTTGCTCCCTTTCAGGGTGTGATTCTGAATGCATATATTTGCCAATAACCCTTAAAGACTTTGAGGATTTGATCAAGACCAATGCGAGTCTACAGTTTGCTTTGGACAGTTATACGGGTCAAACTTCATCAGACATCCCAGAACACAAGCTTTTCAACCAGAATGAAACTTTCCATTTGATTCCAAAACGAATCCAAAGTAGAAATCCTCTCAAGGCTCTAACTCTATTTACAGATGGCTCAGGGTCATCCCACAAGTCGGTGATTACTTGGAGAGGCTCCCAAACACAAGAATGGCAATCTGACGTACAAACAGTAGAAGGATCGCCACAGATTGCAGAATTAGCAGCTGTCATCAGAGCCTTTGGAAAATTTAAAAACGAGCCTTTCAATCTGGTCACAGATTCAGCTTATGTTGTGGGAATAGCTATGAGAGCAGAACATGCTCTTCTCAAAGAGGTCTCTAACCCAAAGTTATACCAATTGCTCTCTAAATTAATACAATTGATATCCCACAGAAAACAACCTTATCACATAATGCATGTGAGGTCTCACACGGACCTCCCAGGTGTTGTTGCAGAAGGCAACAGGAAAGCAGATGCATTAGCTATGGCAGCAGAAACTGCTAATGTTCCTAACATCTTTGCTCAGGCAAAGCTGTCACACACGTTCTTTCATCAAAATGTACCTGCCCTTATGAGAATGTTTAAGCTCTCAAAGGATCAGGCAAAAGCTATCGTGGCTACCTGTCCGAACTGTCAAAACTACCAGATACCATCAATGGGTACGGGAGTCAATCCCCGAGGTCTGAATAGCTGTCAGCTGTGGCAGACAGGTGTAACTCACTTCGCACCTTTTGGAAGGTCAAAGTACGTGCATGTTTCGGTCGACATGTTCTCAGGAGCAGTGTATGCATCATCACATGCAGGAGAAAAGACCATGCACACACTAAAACACTTCCTCCTCGCTTTTGCCACGCTGGGTGTACCAAAGGAGATTAAAACAGATAACGGGCCAGCCTATACCTCCCACAAGTTGAAGGAGTTCTTCAATGAATGGGGCATAGCACACAAGACGGGCATACCTGTAAACCCCACAGGACAATCCATTGTGGAAAGGACACATCAAACCCTCAAAAGAGTCCTCGAGCAACAGAACAGGGACACGAAAATCACATCTCCAGTGGAGAGACTTTGCAAGGCTCTCTATGTCATCAACTTCCTGAACTGCACAGCGTCAGAGCCTGACCCACCAATACTTCGCCACTTTGCGAATACCACACAAGCAAAGCTCACGGAGAAACCACCTGTGCTCGTGAAAGACCCTGAAACACACCAAATTTCAGGGCCTCATCAGTTGATTACCTGGGGAAGAGGTTATGCATGCGTGCTACTACCACCAGGTCCAAGGTGGTACCCAGGAAAATACGTAAAACCATACTTAGGCACAGCGAACACTACTACAGAAGAGGACAAGAATTCTCCTGAGGCAAACACAAGACCACCTCAAAACCAAACCAGCTCAGCCTGGAGACGAAGGCGTCGCCAAACACCCACAAACACAAGAACAGACCGCTCCATTACAAGGCAGCAGACAAAACAGAAAGTTAAATAACAGTCTGCTGTAATAGGCCACAGATAGCCTTAACACAAAAGTGTTCTCTGAATTATGTGTTATTACACTGTGTGTTGTATTGTAAAAAGTATTATTCCCTTTCCCTAACCTTAAAACCTCATAACCTTCTACCCGCTCCTCCTCCCGTAGTGCAGCTTAGAAATTAAAAGAAAACGGGGGGGAGGAGGGGAACATAGAAAAGAACAAGGCAGAAATCCCTCTCATCATAAAGATAACAAATTGTGCTTATATTCCCTATCAGAAGCCCTAATCCTGCCCAAAGATGAAAATTATCTCCGTCGGTGCTGTCCTTACCGCTGCCTGGATGCTCTACACCATACCGCGTGCCTTCGGCTGGATTAGCCCTCAGCCCAGCCATAATGTTTGGGTAACCTTAGCAAAAACATTAAAACAAGACAACATGTGCTTGTCTGTGGGAAGCATAGATAATCCACTTTCTACATGTCTAGTAGGAATTCCCTTTATAGCAGACGATTGGCCTGTCCAGAACTTAGAGGTTCTCCGCACCACAGGTAAGAGACCCAATGGGGCTGATACTTGGGACGAGTGGACAAAACTTCTGCCAGATGCTCGAGAGGAACCCCAAGAATTGGATCTATTGGGATCCTCCAAAGCCACATATTGTGACAAATTTTACTTTAGGCATCCGAAAAACAATTGGCCAGAAATTGACCAGCACAAAAACACATATCGAAAAGATGTATCACCAGTTAACAAAGCCTATAACCCTCATGATTGGTGCAATTACACAGCTCGTGTAATTTCTGTGTCCTCTCTCCATCCCAAAGTATTACCCAAGGGAATGTTTCTCATCTGTGGTGATAGAGTATGGGCAGGGATCCCCTCCCGACTCCAGGGAGGTCCCTGTACTCTGGGAAAACTTTCTACCCTTACTCCAAACATCACCCTGTTACACAATTGGAAAAAAGAAAGAGAATCAAAACGTGAAAAAGGTCCTACACTGAATTTGATGAACATTGTGATCCGAGATTATATGATTGGAACAGACCAAAAAAGATTGCAATCTCTGTTTTTACCCTGGGTAGCTGCAGCTAAAGCCCTCGGTGAAATCAATCACCTTGGGTGCTGGCTCAGTAAACAAGCTAACGCCACATCAGCAGTCTTAACTGATCTCTTAAAGGAAGAAGAAACCACAAGACAAACTTCACTCCAAAACCGAGCAGCAATTGACTTCCTGCTGCTTGCCCACCGACATGGATGTGAGGACTTCGAAGGAATGTGTTGCTTCAACCTCTCTTCGCGTTCAGAATCCATCCATGCGAACATCCAGAAACTGAAAGATCTCGTGAAGGACTTGAAAGTAGAAAGAATCCCAGATTGAGTCAATGAAATTTTCGGGCAATGGGGACTAACAGGATGTGCTGCATCTTCAGTTAAGGGATTGTTGTTGATTCTCCTTGTAATTTTTACGGTGTTAGCTATGTTCTTGTTCACTGTTTCAAAAGAACTCTCGCAAATGCATTTTTGTAAAAACAGAAAGTGGAGTTGTAGTAAACCCCTCAGGTTTAGCAAGGGCCCCTTGGAGAATAGAATGCTGACACAGCGGCAAAGAAGTTTCCTGTTTCCAGGGACATCTGCCTTGTACCTTATCCCTATAGCCATGTAAGGCAATATGTTGTTAACCCTACCATTGGTCACTTATGGTCACTCTAACACCTTTGCCATTGGTCAGGATTGGATCCGGGCCAAGGGTATAAAAGTAGCATACTGTACCCCTACTAACTCGGAAGAAGAAGTGCTGAGACCCTTCATGGACCCTCCAATAAAGCCATACTCGTGGAACAGCCAGCATCTTCTGCTTCTCCTCTGTCTACCGTCTGCTTTAGAGCCTTAGGCCAAGGGAAAAGCTACCTAGCAAGCAAAGCTGAAATCACAAGAGCTGCCTAATCACTAAGAGCTGAACTTTCCCTGCTTGCTAGGGCTGTCCCGCGGCCTTGGTCTGAGAGCGAGCTGGCTTCTAGCACCCAGTCCCCTTGGGGACTGAGCTCTGGAGCTGTAACAGCTTGCATAGGATAAGACCAAGCAAGGCTCATTTACTTGGTGTGCCTCTGTTGGTGTTGGGTCAAGGCTGAGCCATTTGAGGAGCTCGTCCCACACCTGGGACACTCATAGGGCCTGGGACATCACCAGCAGCGGGGGCTGGGATGGGTCCCGGTTTTTGAGGGGCAGGGTGTGTGTGTGTGTGTGTGTTTCTCCCCTCTCACAGGGATTCCGTGTCCTCCGCCCCCTCCCATTCCCCGCCTCTTCCTCCCCTTTTCTGGGGTGTCTCCTCCCCTTTTCCCGCCCTCCGAGGCCAAGCTCAAATTCTGCCTTTTTTCCCCTGAAACCGCTTCGGCGCTGCTGTGACCCCCCCCCCCCCGTGACCCCCCACCCCGCCCGCCGCAGCCTCAGTGTATCCCGGCAGTCTTTGCGTCGTTATGGCCTCGATAAATCCCGGCAGCCTTTGCGGCAGTTCCGCCCCGGTGTATCCCGGGAGCCTTTGCGGCATCAAAGCCACGGTGTGTCCCGGCAGCCTAGAGAAGGAACATTTCAGAAGGAGAAGAAGTTGTTGATACAGTCCTGGCAAAATCTTTTGTTCTAGCTAATAAAAGAAGTTAATTTAAATAGAAAAAAAGAAAAAATGTAGGTTTTTTTTTCCCTTCACTATTATATGCATTGGTGGTATATGGTCTGTTTTTTCATTTCTTGGTATTATTAACTCAGTGTAAATTGGTTTTTGAGTGAAGCTAACTTTCTGGATGGGTTGGTTTTTACTTGAGGTAGGATTAATTTCAATAGGTTTCTTTCATAGACTTCTCATAGGTATTACTGGGATTTTGGTTTTGTTAACTGTATGTATAAACATACAGATTTGGTAGGGCCAGCTCTGCTGCTGGAGTTTTGGGTGTTAATTTATTAGATGGCTTTTGTTAAACACAGAATAATAATTATGTAAGTTAACAGCAAATTACCCAATTACCCAGGGCTGGGATGGGGTCTGGTGCCTGGGACATCACCAGAAGCAGGGCTGGCTGTGATGCTCTCCAGTGCCTGGGACATGACCAGGGGTGCTGCTGGCTGGGGTTTGGTTGGTGCCTGTGCAATGCCCAGGGCAGGGTCACAGCGGGGCAGCTCTCAGAGTCCCCAGCAGGTCATGCTGTCCAGGGCAGCCGTGCCAGCACTCGGGGCAGGCTGGGCTGGACAGGGCTTGGGGCACAAACGCCGTCCCCGGGGCTGGGCTCTGCCCCTGCCTCTGGAGCCCAGCCCCTGCTGGCAGTGCCCTCGGCAGTGCACGGGGCTGCTGCTGGCCCAGGGGGACAGGCCTTGCCCCTTGCCAGCTGCCCGGGCCCCTTGGGTGCCTGTCCCATGTCCCCGTGCCTGCTGTCCCTGCTACTCCCTGCCACCTTCACTTCCTCCATCAAAGCCCCTCTCAACCTCTTCACTGTGACGGACGGACGGACGGACGGAAGGAAGGAAGGAAGGAAGGAAGGAAGGAAGGAAGGAAGGAAGGAAGGAAGGAAGGAAGGAAGGAAGGAAGGAAGGAAGGAAGGAAGGAAGGAAGGAAGGAAGGAAGGAAGGGAGGGGGGGGAGGGGGGGAGGGAGGGAGAGAGAAAGAGAGAAAGAGAGAAAGAGAGAGAGAGAGAAAGAAAGAGAGAAAGAGAGAAAGAGAGAAAGAGAGAAAGAGAGAAAGAAAGAGAGAAAGAAAGAAAGAAAGAAAGAAAGAAAGAAAGAAAGAAAGAAAGAAAGAAAGAAAGAAAGAAAGAAAGAAAGAAAGAAAGAAAGAAAGAAAGAAAGAAAGAAAGAAAGAAAAAGAAAGAAAGTGAGTGTTGTCTCTTCACCCTGGCTGGATGCCAAGCACCCACCATAGCTGCTCTCTCACTCCCCTCGAGATGGGCAGGAGACAGAAAAATAGAAAATAGAATGAAGGCTTCATGGCTTGAGTAAAGGACTGGGACAGATCACTCAGCAAATGCCATCATGGGCAAAACATTTTTGAAATTATAGATATTAATTGAATTTCTTTTTATCCAGATCAGGGCCGGATAGTGAGAAGTAAAATAAAGCTTCAAAACCCCCTTCTGCCCATCCTTCCCTCCTTCCCAGCTCTGCTTCCTCCCCCAGTGGTGCAGGCAGACAGGCAATGGGGGCTCTGCTCAGTTCATCACCCGTTGTTTCTCCTGCTGCTCAAGGAGAGGAGTCGTTCCCCTGCTGTGCCAGGGGTCACTCCTGGGGATGCTTCTCCATGAACTTCTCCAGGGTGAGTTCATCTCAGGGACTGCAGCTCCTCACAAACTGCTGCAGCTGCCTCACTGTCCATGGGCTCCCAAGTCCTGCCAGGACCCTGCTCCAGCACAGGTTTCTCATGGGCTCCCAGCCCCTGCTCAGGCACCCCCCTTCTCCAGCATGGGCTCCTCCAGGTGCTGCAGGTGCATCTCTGCTCTCCGGGCCCTCCATGGGCGGCAGGGGCCCAGCTGCCTCACCAGGGGCTGCCCCAAGGAATCTCAGGGCAATCAACTTCAGCCCCTGGAGCAGTTCTGCCCTGCCCTGCCCTGCCCTGCCCTGCCCTGCCCTGCCCTGCCCTGCCCTGGGATGTGCAGAGTTGTTCCTTTCTCATGTTCATACCCTGCTCTTCCCTGGTCACAGTTACAACTACACAATCACCCATTTTCTTTTTCTTAAATCTCTTTTTCCGAAGGTGTTACCACCATTTCTAACTGGCACAGTCTTGGCTGGCAGCTGGCTGATTTGACTCTGGGACATGGAGGAGCAGCTGCTTCCAGCAGCCCCTCACAGAAGGTGCTCCTAGAACCCCTCACCAAAACCTTGTAATGCAAACCTAGTATAAGTATGGCAGGGATTTTATTAATTCTTATTATTTCCTTTTTCTTTTTTTTTTTTGCTATTAATAGTACAGTTCCTATTATTACCAGTATTTTTAGGTTTTTTGACTCTATATTAATGGTGGCTAGAGTAGAACTAGAAACAAAGATTCTTCATTGCAAGTAGAAGTTATCATTTTGGCAGCCTCTTGCTCTGTCCTGTTCTGTGTCACTGCTGTGTGTGAAGCTGCTGCTTCCAGGGCTCCCTGTTTCCCTGATTTGGGAAATCCGATGGCACTGCTCACATGTCAAAAAGAGAGGACTCATTCCAATCAAATGGATTGCCTGAGCTCTTCTAGTCCCAGTGTTGGAAACTTGTTTTCTATCATTGTTGACTTTCTCAGCTTCTGTTAATATTTGTGATTTTATAACAAAATGTTCTCGGATGTGACTTTGCAAGATTCTCTAATCAGATTTCAGTTTTGCTCTTGGATTCCTGGATGGTGTGTGAGAGCTGAAGGCAGCAGTTTGGGTAGGAAGCCTTCAGTGGGACCTGGGATTGCCTCAGCAGCAGCTCGTTGTGCACATGTGAGCAGAGATAACAGAGATGCCATGACCGGAATGCTGTGCCCGGCTGGAGCCCGCAGTGCCCGGCTGGAGGGAGCTGCGCTGGGAGCTGCAGGTTGCGCCGGGGGCGGGCAGGACCCGGCACATGCCAGGGCCCGGCCATGGACACTGGCCCTGGGCCGGGCAGGGGCTCGGGGCCCTGCGGCACCGGGCGCTCGGTGCCCGCTCACAGCGGGGCCGTGCGGGAGCCGGAGCAGCGAGAGAGCCCGGGCCGAGCATCAGCCCCGGGGCGGGCACGGCTGGGAGGGGTCCGGCCCGCGGGTCCCGCAGAGCCTCCCTGCTCCAGAGCCGCAGCTGCGGCAGCACCGGGGGCAGCTGCCGGGAGCTTCGGGGCGCGGAGGAGCCGCGGGCGGGCGTTCCAAGGGCTCCTTCGGGGCAGGATTTTGTCCCGGTGCGGGGCAGTTCCCGGGGCTGAGCGGGCTGGGGCCGCTGCCGAGCGCCACCGCCTTTCCCCAGAGCCCCCGGGCAGAGCTCTTTGCTCGGGGCTGGGAAAAACCACGTTCACTCTCCTGTGAAAATTTAAAGAGTTTAATAAAGGACAAGAGGAGAAAAGGACCACAGAGCAAAGGTTATTATGGCCGGGTGCATCTTGGCAGTGAACCAAGACCCCCTGTTATCTTCAGGGATGTCCCTTAAATACCTTTCACTTCCATCAGCCTGTTGCATATTCATAGACCCTTATGCATAGTAAACTTTTTCCCAAACTAGTTTCCATATTCCAAGAACTGTTTAGCATGGCTCCTCCTCGATTCCACCTTTTTATAATCTTCAGTTTTGGCCGTGGCCCACACTGTCTTCAGACAGTGCTGATAATTGGCACATCTGCAGCAGGTGTCCTCATCCCATGTTCTCTGGATGTTATCCCATTCAAGCAGGCATTTTAGCACAAGCATACTGGATTTGTGTGCAGAATGCATTTTATCCAAACTGGAAAATTGATCCCAGCTGTGTTCTATTCATCATTCTTACTGCAGCAGGCCTGAAGATTCTGTGAAAAGTAGCCTGTGGACCTTGAACATAGCTCATGTGAAACAGATGAGAGGTGATGGAGAAGTTGAGGGAGAGAATAAAGAGCATATGGCCCAGTACGGACACCAGAAAGTATTTCTTCATGTGATCCACAGCCTGAACAATTGTTTAGCACCCTTTAAAGGCAGTGTTTGACAAACAGGGCTGAAGCAGATCTTCAAAATATCCAGGAGATCAAAATCCATTGAAGCAAATTCCCCTGGCCAGTCACCTTGCTGCTGTTAATTCACCCTCCATACCAGCTGCTCAGGCCTAACAATGCTGCTGCAAAAATATTGTGAAAAAGGTAGGCACATTTTCACAGATGCAGGGAAAATGGATGATGATTCCAAGGCATAACTTGATGGAGCAAGTTATGCAACCTTTTCTACTATGCAATATCTAAGTTGGTGAGTTCACCATCTGTCAGCATCACTTTAGAAAATAAATTTTTGATCCACAAAAGAATATTTCTTGTGTCCTGTCTACCTGCTTCATTTCATCCAATGAATAGGCTGCATTCCATCAGCAAAGGGTTTATGATCCTATGTTTCTTTCAACTGTAATGATTTTTTTATTTCTCCTCTAAATCAGACACTGTCTATTCATAAGATTCAGATGTCCATGGTATGTGTGTAATTAAATTCACATGTTAAAAAATATCCTTCTTGTTATCTTTTCTTTAAACTACCCACATGTAACATTAGTCCAAGAGCTGAAGAAAACCCCTTCATTTGCTGTTTGCCAAGTATCATCTATGTGATACAAATTCTACTTGAGTAATCACACCCATCCATTGCCATGTAACACTACTAGTAATGCTTTCACAACCTTTTCTTCATCATTAGGTATTTTGGTGAAGTGAATGATTAGAACATAAGCAAGGGCATTTGTTCAAGATGCTCCAGAAAGAGCTGTGGTCTGTTCTCTTCTTTGCTGCCTATGTTAGCACTGAGCTGCAAAAAAAGAAAGATTACTAGAAAGAGTGTTACTTTTAGTCTAAATTTCTAGTCTAAATGATGTTTGGAAAAACCTGTTAAATGACAAGGCGCTCTTTTAAAATATGGCATCTCAAGGGAAAAAGTCAGCTTTAAAAAGGTTTTGAGACAATTGCTTCTGGAAAAAAAAAAAATTGGAGGCATCTAGGGTCTTTAGCCATACCGTTTTGAAGATTGATTCAAAACACAGTTTCTTCATCTAGGAAGAACAGAGGACCATAGATGCAACCCATTTGAAAATGGAGTTCTATTTCCTTCTGGTTGGGATTAGCGAACATCATTTCTTGTGAAGTCAAAGGACTGAAGTTAGCTTTCCACTAATTTTCTACCCTGAAATTCATCTGCATTTGCTCCTTTGTCCAGAGTCCCCATTTCTTAGTTCTAGTATACTCCATCTACGCATTAGAATATTCAACTAGAGTATGTGACTCATACTTGCTCGGTTAAATTAGCTGGAACGGAATGGATAGTTACAGTTGCTTGTATACAATAGCCTTACTTTGACAAGTTTTCTTTAGACAATGTTGAAGCAGCACTAGCAAATAGGAAGTACAGCTTGCTGCAGGGAAAGACACTCTTCTGCTTCCTCAAGTTTCCTGTAGTTCAATAGATGCCAAAAGGCTTTTCATAGTACTACTACTGTCTTGTAGGAATACTTGATCTAACCCTACCTTTGATAAAATTACTAATGGGTTACTTTTCTACAAGGCAGAACATTTTTCTTTTAATACTATGTTTTTTGTAAGTTGGAAACATGAACTTGCGCACCAGTCATGTGAAATGTACTCCTACTTCTTAATAGGTTCCACAACCTTCTTTAGAAAATAGGGACTCTGTATAACTTCAAAATAAGAATTCTGGACATCTTCATTCTATTGTAATTTTTTTTCTGCCATGCTGGTATTGTTTTCTATCATTTTTACCAATAGAAATATTTTTCCCTGACACCTATGGAAAGACCTATGTTTACTCAATAGTGCAGCATCAATACATTGTTTAGAATTCTTTCAACATGGTCCCAAACATATCTGACAGCTAGACAGCAGATGTTAGCAACAGGGAATGGGAATAACTTCTGAAGCGTTTCTGTAGATTTCCCAGGAAGGGCTTGCTTTCTGCCACTGCAAATTTTCCCAGAGATATTGTCTGGTTAAGAGTTATATCAGAAGAGCTGGAGAGAGCGGCAGCTTCCGAAAGGCAAAGAACAAAGCCGCACAACACTGGGATTGTGTGCGCAGCTACCAAACTGATAGAAAACAGTACCTTTCCACTCTCCTGCCTTTTCCACTCACTTTAACATTCAAATTGAAGGCATTTTGGACAAGTTTCTTTTGCTTCTTGCTAAACACTCTGCAGACCTGCATGCAAACTCTAGAACATGATCAGAGATGTTTTCTGTACTGGCCTAGTTTCTCCTTGTGAGACAGAGTGGAAAAGCTTTTTGCTAAGATGTAGGCAACAAGAGATGCTAAAGACAAAGACATGGAGCTCTCCAAAGCTAAGCGCCGGTCCCAGGGGTCTTTCGGCAGAAGCCACGCTCAGGAGAGCACTGCTACCAGCACAATCGTGTTCGCGACCGGCACAATGCTCTTTGACCAGCACAATGCTCTTTGCGTGAAAAAGCAGCTTCTTCGCCTCCGGGAGATGGAGAGAGCAGCAGCTTCCGAAAGGCGAAGGAGGAAGCTGCAAAATAGAGGTTTTACAGTCTTCTGTGAGAACATTAGGACACAAGATATCTTTGAACTGAGTTATGCTGTATTGATTTAACTTTTAGTCCACTCATTACTATTATTACATGTGTTTGGCCTTTAGTACAGAGCCTCTGAATTAATCCAGCCCAATATTTTGGCTAATTTTGTTTTATTTCTAGCAAGGACTTTGTTTCTTAAGGAATAGACCAGAGAAAGAACGTCCACGGTCGACTTATGTGTCCTAAATTCTGGTATAGTTTGTGCTGGTAATACGTCTAGGAAAGAAAGGTCTTGCATCTTTTTTGACTTTCAAATGGAACCATTATTTGAAATACTTAAAAGTTAGGGGTGTCATCCCGTTTCCCTCCCCCCCCTCCCTGCCCCCCAACATACTTCTCTCTGCAATATTACTCAAGGATTACACATAAAGGCCCACCCTGTAAAATATGTTGCAGATACTCTGCAGTAAGTGCAGCTTAGCAGCTAGAGATGATAACGTGAGTTAAATAACATTCCTTCTGCAGTGATGGAAACTCTGTCTACGCAGACATACTCAACAAATGTTACGATGGCTTAGTTCCTGTGCTCAAGTTAATGTGCATTTTAGAACTTCCCAAGAAGGTGAATTCAACGTCCTTCATTGCTCTCTGCTGGAGTCCCAAGAGAATTTCAGTGTGCTTTTTGTCATTTACAGCTGTCACTGCTTAGCTCTTGAACATGAGACTCCCTCATGACTGATGAAAATTGTCTACTTAAGAGTGGGTCAAAGACATGGTCTTGCTCTAGAAGGAGATGAGAAGGTTTCTGCAGTCTTTGTCATCTCTACTGCTTGTGATTTCTATACAAAAGCAGTGGGAACTTTTCTGAAGGCAGTCCAGAAGCTGGCAATATGGACAGCTTACAACCGAACACTTGCTGCAGTGCAACCATGAGGACACCAGAAAGGACTTCAAAAATTTAAAAGGGCAAACAAAGCAATTGGAAGGAAAAGAACATGAACCATTATTCCATTTTTCTAATCTATCCTTCTTTAAATCATCGTTTTCATGCAGTTTCATGGCTTGCATTGGTATCCCTCAAAAAGAATCTGAGACAGAGTAAGCTTTTTAATGGAGTAGAAGTGAGAAACGCAGGCCAAGTTGCCGTTTTTGCCATCAAATACCAATTATGCTTGAGCTACCCTTTGCTTAAGGTACTTAGCTCACACTAAGAATTATACTCATGATTGAGCAAATTTTACTGTCATGATTGAGTCAATTTTATTCATGATTGAGTAAGTCTTACTGTCACTTAGAATTTTACTATCATGATTGGCATTGAAACTTTTCAAGGAAAGCTCTGAATAGCAATGTTTGTGTAAAAATAGTATTTTGTCTCCTGTCTTTGTGTGAAGCAGGTAAGCCTTTTGCTGTCAGCAGTGTTGCTTAACCTTTCATGTCATATCCCTCTTCATATCCATATTCTGCTTAAGGCTTATTAATCTACTTTAGAATTGACACGTGGAATAAGACTACCTTTTCTTTTTGAAAGCTAATGTCATTTGACCTACTTACAGCAAATAATTCATTAATTGCAAGTCCCCAGCTAGCATCTTTTAGGCATATTCTAACCTTCTAAAGAAGTAACAAAAGCACTCTCCAATACTTGACTTTCTTAAGCACACAAAATGCTTCCCTCCTTTGCAGTTGGCGTCTCTAAAATGAACCACATGTCTACAGTATTTTAACATGCGCCATATTTAGCCAAGTAATTCAAAACAAAAAAAAAGCAGTCCCTTCAATTTGGAAATATTTTAAAATTTTTTTTGAATATACAAAACATACCCTTACCATACACATTGCATGCAGATTTAATCGTCATGAAAGCAAACCGTGTTTTTCTGTTGGGATAGCACGGTTTTCCAGTTTTCCACCATTGTTCTTGGCACAGTTTTCTACTTATGTGACTGTTAGGAAACTTGAAGGTACTTCTAAGGTACTGTAGTAAGCTGAAAAGGAGGAGAGGTTGTGCCTTATTTCTGGCTTCCTTTGATTTTCTTGTTGGTTTTCTTCCTCTTGCTCTTTTTCATGTCACCTCTCTAGATATTGTGATTTAGATTTGCAGTTTACTAAGCTGTGTTTTCTGTCGGGAATTCTTGTAAATTCTCAAAGGAACCCAACCGGTAAAAATGCATCTTTTTATGGTTTGCTAGCTACATAGAAAATCTTCCTGCTGCTCTAAAATGCTTTTATTTCATATGCATTTTTATCACCATTCAAATGAAAAGAGAACAGTTCCTCTATTCACTGCTTTTCTACTGGATTCATTTCAATGTGCACTAACGGTGCAAAAAAATCCTGCTGGAAGAAAGGATCTGCATAGAAATGGACCAAGACACATGCTATAAGGGTCTTGTAAAGGTTTGAAGTTTCTCTACCTTCCTGGCAGTCTGTATTCACAGCAAGACTTAATGAGGGATTTTGCTAGTGTTTCTTTGACAGAAAGCAAGAACAAAGCAAGCAAAATGGAGCTGCAAAAGAAGACAGCAGCAAAAGGCACATTATCCCCTCTGTTATTTATCATTGTCAAAACAAATTTTTTCTCTTCATGTTACATAAAATACCTTAGTAGAGCTAAAGACTAGAAAAATGCAACACTGTTCTGGATTCAGTAAAAGCAGAGCCATCTGTGGACAAAAGTGCCCAGTGTGATGCTGGGAACTCCTAGCTGGTTTCACTTAAGCTGTCTGGAGAACTGCATTTTTGGTGGGCTTTACTTGCGTGTCTGTAAGGTGGGGAGTTTATGTGTGGCCTTGAGCCCTGAAAGTGCCATGGGCACAGAGATCCATTGTGTAGCTCTCTGACCAGCCACAGCACACTGAGTTATGATGGATTACTCCCAGAGTTCACGTGGTAGAAAGGCTTTCTGCCCCCATGAAGGACAACATGTCCATTCTCTTGCATAGAGCCATTCTGTATGGTACCTTGAATTCAGCAAGTGCTATTTGCACAATGGCCAGTGAGCTTGAATTCTTAAGCTTCTCATGTTTGATCTGTTTCCTGCTTCAGTAAATAGCAAAGCTTCCAAGGACTGCAACGACAAGAAGATGAAACTGCTACCATATTTCAAATGTTTGCCTAATAAAATGGTGATTCTTGCACCTGTTTGCAATGGCAATTTCAGGTACCGAAACATCAGCTCTGCTCAGGGCAGTTCTGAAATTTACTTGAGCTGTTTTCCATGTTTCTTAGTGGCTGAACTGAGACACTTCTAGCTTTCAAGGCAAGGCGTTTGACAGCAGCCTCAAAAAGGCTCAGGCTGTTGGATGAAAGGGTGAAAAAACTGAGGTTAATGGGGGGAAATTTCACTTCTGGTTTATGCCATAGATTCAGCCAGATGATCAACAATCATTAGTTTAATGAGGTACCAGCATAGTCTTTCACTCTCACAGATCCCCAAAAGCTTAAACCATCCAGCAGCTTCTTCCTTGCAACAAGTGCCACAGCCAAAAGCCAGGCCTGGCTGTCACTTTCTCCTCGCAGCCTACAAGCTCTGCCAAGCGTACCGGTGATTCTCACTTTCCTTCTTAGCTACACAGACAAGCGCATCCTGTGCGTGTGGCCAAGTCCTTAGTGAAACCAAACAGCGGTTCACCTTCAAACAGCTCTGTGTGCCAGGACAGAAAGCTTTCACTGACCTGTCCCCTTGCCTTTTCCTTGCAGACCTTTATTTTCAGAGCACGCACCGAGGCATTGCACTTTGCTTCTCAGCTGAGTGCATTGCCATATTGCTGGAGTCCCACGCGTCCATCTCCTTCTCGCACAAACTGCTTCTGTTGAAACATGCTCATATGATGTGCTTTCCTGCTCAGCTATTCACGCCATCACATTCTATGTCCTGCTTGCAGTCTGAATCTAAACGGAGAAGTTTCTGGCTATGTCTCACACACACAGATGTGCCAGGATGAAAACGTTGCTTGGACCTTGCCACTTATGTTCAAAAAAATCCATTCACTCCACAATCAAGAGACAGCTTTCTTTGCTTTACATCCTGCAAACTTCACACACACACACACACACACACACACGAGAGCTATGGAGAGCTATGCAGTTTCTTTCCTTCTTTCTCAGCTGCACTCACTCACCTATTTCCCACCTTGACCTCTCTACCACTTTTCTCTTGGCCTTGCTGTGCCTGGACATTTCCTGTTAAGATACCCATTGTGTTGCCTATCCCTCCCCCACATTGCCTTGCCTTTCCTACCCAATGTTGCATTTCCTTGTCATTACTGACCTTTCCTTTCTTTTTCTTTGCCTTTCTGACCCATGCATGCCCTTCCCTTGCCCTTCATACCAACCCAGTGCCTTGCAATGACTTGCTCACCTATCCTTCTTTTCCTTCCCAGTTGTCCAGCTCCAATCTTTAATTTCCTTCTCCTTCTAGGACTCTTCTTGCCTTGCCTCCCTCTCTTTTGTGTTGCCTGGCAAAGCCACCACTTGTCTTGCCTTACCCTTGAACCCTTTCCTTGCCTTGTATCACCTTGCTCACCAGTCCCCCACCTGGAATTCACCACCTCTCTTTTTGTGGAATTTCTTCAACTTGCACTGCCCTGCCTGCTTGTCCTAGGATTCTCCAGGCTTCTACTGGCTTTTTTTTTCTCAAGGCCCCAGCGTTTCAGGAGCATGTGAGAGGAAGCCTGGAGGAGGTCACATGCAAGCACACCTCTCTGTCCTGACAGCATTCTTCTGACATCTATGCTTACATGTCTTGAATTTTGGACACAAAATTCATCTTTCACCCTTGGGCTTCAGGAGCAGAATGACAGTTCTTTTGCATACAAAGGAAAACAGGCATCCCAAGTGTCTTAGGTGCAGATTAGAGATGGTCCATGCAAGATCAAGGCTGGACAGAGCGGTCTGTCCGGGCCTCTTTTCTGTACCAGCAATCTTTGAATGAACCTGACACTTGCCTTGCTTTGGCAACCCAACAGGTTCCTTGTCTTGCCCTGCTGATTCTCCATTGCCTTGCATTCCCTTGCATACCCATGCCTGACATTTGACCTGCCTACAGTTTTCCTACAGGGCTTTGCCTTGCCTAGCCCTTCCTGTTACCATTACTTCCTATGCCCAGCCTTGCCTCTAACTTCTGGGATTTCTCTCACCTACCATTCCACTGGCTTCCCCTCACAGCTTCAGTCTTGCCAACCTCTCCCTTGACTTGCCTACAATTGCCTACACTTGCTTTGCATTGCCTTACCTGCATGGAAGGCAAGGCAAAGAGTGGTAGGCAAGGCAAAGCAAAGCCAGGAAGTTATTTGTAGGGCTTGGCAAGGCAGACATAGGCAAGCAAGCAAAGCTAGGGTAGGGTAGGCTAGAAAAACTAGGCATGGTACTGGAGGCAAGGCAAAGCCAAGTGACTTGGAGTGCCTTTCCTTGCTTGGGAAGTAAAAGATATGGTGACAATGTTGCTGGGGCAGCTGATAAGGTATCGTGGGGAGGTATAGTCCAGCAAGACATTTCTGTCCTGGCCCCTTCTGTGTAGGAGCCATTGTTGGACAGAGTCAGTACCAGACGCAGTATGCAACTTTTGCTCGTTAAGTTCCTGAAGGAGAACAGCAATGCTTTCTTATGGGAAGGAAAGAACTTAACCCCAGTGTTGGAGGAGCAGATAAGAAGCTGTGTTGAGCAGCTTAAGGGTGGCAGCAACTTCCTATTCTGGCATATTTGCTTTGGAAGCACTGACTCAATTTGTACAATCATGGAGACGGTATCCATCTTTGGAAGGCAGACTCCTTCCTGAGAGAATCCATTTGGCATGTGTTTTCCACTTCCTCGAGGCAGCCTTCTTGAAATTCTGCCAGCACACTTCTTTTGGACAAGGTAAAGAGCTGTGCTGGGTCTTGGCGTGCAGTCTAGCTAGTGCCCCACGCAGGTAATGCCCAATAGCAGTGTTCTGACAACTTTGTATAGGATGAGGCCCTGGATGTTTTGGATTTTGGAAGAGGGGATGCCATTTCTTTTGAGATGGGCTTCTAGTTCCTCCTCTCTTTGGCAAAGTTTGGATGGGCACTTTGGGTGGACTCAGTGAATTGAAAGGCTTTTCCCAATAGGCAGTTCTCTGGGTTAGAGTTGTTGAACTGTCAGTGGGAATGCAGAAGCCAGGCCTCTGCAGGACAGGTTTTTGTCCCTTGTAGCTTTAGGGACTGTGTGAGCAATCCCTGGTGCCATCCCATTTGGATCCTGACTTGGAGAGATTGAAGGCTTATGGTGGTACCTAGAGCTGAGAAGGAAAGAGGCGATAGCAGGGTGTGTGTTTATAGTTTGATGGGTGCAATTGAAATTGTAGGCAGCAAAGAGCTTTCTCCACCAGCAGTTTTGCTACCTCTGTTGCGAGCTTGGCCGACATTTTCAAGTTTGTTACCAGACTCTACATAAGAGAAAAGTTTGTTAGGGCAGAAGAGCTGGTGTTGGTCTTTGAGTGTGAGGCAAAGAAGAGTATCCACTTGGAAGGGGAAGATCAGTGAAATCATTTTGTCCCAACACAGTTGATTGGAGAGCAGGGACATTTCTGACTTGGCTGTGTCCTGGGGTGGTTTCAAGCTGTCCTTGTTTTGTGGGTTGACAATGCTGTGGTGTGGTTATTTAGGTGAGCACTGACAGTGCCCAGGAAAAAGACAAGAACTTTTCTAGCCCAGCCCCATTTGTGTGGGAGCAGTGTGGGGGCAAGAGCTCCGCTGTGGATCCTGGCTCTTGAGCACTGACATAATGGGATCCTGCATGTAGCAGAGAAGGAAGAGGAATCATTTCATTGTTGGCTGCACAGTTTATAAGCTTCAAAATAAAAGGCAATTGCAGCATAGCCTCTTCATTTTAGAGTGTTTTCAGGGCCATCAGCTGCTCAACATGTGACTTGCACCCAGTGAACTGCATCCAGCTCCCTAGAGACATGCACTTTCCCTCATGATCTATGTACCATCTTGCACTCTAATGCTTGAAGATGCCTAACCGCTTCAAAATGTCCAGCAGCTGCTCTCAAAGAAAAAGTTCTACAACAAAAAGGCAGTGCTGGCCATAACAGTCCCTTTTGCAGTCTGTTAGCCAAACGAAACATACTAGCGATTCGCACGTTCTTTCTCAATGATATGCATACATACATCAGCACATTCTCTCAAAGTGACAGACACTATCATTACAGCCAAGCGTTTTCAGCTGCACTTCTGACTGACAGATGTGTGAGGACAAAAGGCATTTGCCAACCTACCCTCTTTCCTGTGCAAACTGATGTTGGCAGCGCAAATATTTTCACATTCTCTCATTGTGGCCGTGTCCAAACAGCTAGAGGTCACACAGGTAGAAGTGTCAAGACAGAAGATGTTCTCAAAGTATCTCCTTTTTATTCCTAAACAGGTTTTAAACTGCGCACAATGCTCTGTATCTTCTTTCCCACATAGACCTGCCCTCACTTTTTCACTCTCACATATTTGTTGCAAAGGTCCAGCAGCTGTTTGTGTAGAAAAAGGCTCTAGAAATAAAAGCGAGCCTTGGGCTGCACCTTCTGCCTGCCCCACATAAGCCACATCAAACTCACCAGTGCACTCTGTCCTTCCCTTCTCCACTGCAACTACCATTGTGTTCTCTGGATCTCGGAACCTAACAGTAGGGACAGTTGTTTCCACAGAAGGGTTGGAAGGGCCATAGGTAGCAGCACAAATAGCTCTCACTGAACTTTAATCCTTACCACTGCCACCGTGAGTTTGGTTGGTAGGCCAGTAAGAGTCATGCTCCTTTTACAGTCGGTATGCTGAAGCCACCAGCCCAGTGCTCTTTGACTGTTGTAACCAGTCCTGCTTTTACTCTCCTGGAGGGGAATAGGCATCTATTTCTCACACAGATCATTGTGGCAGCACCCAAGGGCTCCAGTGTGCTGCTTCTGCCAACAGACACTCGGGCCAGGCACTTACATTCTCAGCACTACATAGCCCCTGCGTATTCTGCGTCTCTTGTCGTCCAGATCAGACCGCAAAGTGTTTCACAGAGAGAAAATGTACCAGGACAACAAGCTTGGCTGGAGCATACCCCTGAAACTGGTGGAAATTTGTATTTGCACCACATTCAAGGGGCAGTCCTCTTTCGTATACAACCTGTAAACCACGGTCAGATTTTAGTGCTCTCCGCCCACTCCTTGAAGTACCAGTACGCACATTAGAGCCTCGCAAGGACTAAAGATCCAGAGGGATATCACTGTGCTTTCTTGTAGCACAGATGCTGAAAACTGGCAAAGCTGAATGCCTTCGCTGAGCTTCAGTTCTATGCAGATTACAGAATGAAGTAGCAGAGTACCAGGATGTTGTGCGCAGTGTACCTCATTGCAGAAGTCGAGAAAGAGCTCATTCACAGTCAGGTGAGAATACACTTGTAGCCATAGAACTTTCTAATCCAATGGATAGTCGCCAGAGAATATGGCTTGCTTTCCTAAGCTGCCACCTTTACTTCTTTCTACTGCAGTGTGAATACTTTTGCCCAATAAGGCCTGAATACATGTACACATATATGTCTCTATTATAATAGCTCAACTCTCACTTTATTCTAGTACAATCACATGACTATACTAGAAAACCCTTCCTTATTTAATACAGGTTTTTACTTACTTAAGGCCTATTCTTACTTATAAGTAAAGAAACATAAGTTGATGATTTCTCTGTTCAGTGTCTGTGTACCTTGCTTTCACACCAATCTAGGCTTCTTCTAAGGCTGTACATCAAATCCTCTTGAGTCTGCGACATTTCTATCTTTGCAATTCCCACAGTTCTTCCAATTCTCTCAGGAAATTCCAACTGGAGTGTTTTTCAGTGTCTTCATAAGTGGATTTTTTCTGGCTATATCATGCAAACACTGCCTGTCTAAGGAAAACTCAAATGTCCCAGCTATGGAACATGTACACCGAGGTTTGTGTGTCATCAATGAGATGTGTGTGCTCACACATACATGCAGTGAGAGCAAAGCGCTGTTATGGTGAGGGCTGTGGCTTGCAGTCAGAGATGACACACATTCCAAAGGTCCTTGTGACAAACAGCCTGTTTTATTGTTCACAGCTTACTTTTATAGGGAGTTCAAAATTTCCAGCTCTAGACAGCTCCTTTGGTCTGATCCTCACACAGCCCAAGTCCTGACTAATGAGATACCTGCAGCTCAGGCTAGAAGGTCCCTGCAGGTTCCTGGCTGTCAAGCCAGGAACTCCAATGGCATGGAGCGGAGTCTGGAACCCCTGATGCAGAGCAATGTAACAGCAACCCCACACCAAAACTAAGAAAAAAAATATTCTTCAGTCAAATGTTTGGACAGTAAGGCAGAGACACATAAAGAAAGGTAAATCTCCTGCAGAACAGTTGTGATTATGCAGAGTGGCCTCTTATTAGAATATTAATCTTCACGGGGGGGATATTTTCCCTTTTTAGAATAACTTTGCCTTTCCCATATCTTTATAGCTCCTTGGAGAGAAGAAAATGGTATTTACAGGGCACATTTCAATAGCACGGCAATTTCTTGCTTTATGTCTTAATCTTTCCATGAATGAATCAAGTGAAGAATGGTTGAAGAGGGAACCCGACTTTGCATAGGTAGGGTGTTGTCTAGAAGCTGATACTGCAATGGGTTTGTTAACAGCATGAGAAGCATCTGTGTCATTGGAGACATAATAGCAAACTAGTTGTCAATGATGGGTAACTATCAGCTGGATTAAAACCACAGGAGTGTGGATGTCTGAGTGAGGAAAGCAACCATTATTTTTAGAGTTAAGGTTCTTCTAAGACACAGGGTAAAAATGGAAATGAAAAGTAGATATTTGCTACACGTCACGGTGTATCTTCATACAAGTCAGTCCTATAGAAGAGAGAAATTCACTTCTGGGGACATTGCAGGATTTGGATGCAGAGTCACACTCGTCTTTTGTTTCTTTGTTGTCTGCTTGGCATGGAACACACTACTTTGAAGAGGGAAGTGACTAACAGACATTCCACTTTACAAACACATCTGCTTCTCTCTTCTTCTGAGACCTCAGCACAGAGCCCTTATTGGCATGGTAGTTTCCTTCCATGACGAGGGAAACTCATCTAGCCAGGCTTCATCACCTCCTGCATCTTTTGGGGTAGTTCTTGGAAGAAAATAGATAGCAACGTTTCCACTCCACATGATTCAAGAGAATGTTTCATTCTCTTCCTAATGTACTTCAGGGAACAAGCTATCAATTCCCTACTGTTTCTACAAAAAGGCATGAAGCTAATAATTAAATTCCCATCGATCTAATAAGGAATCAAAGTCTTTTATGCCTGCAAGCATGCCCTTATGGTATGAAAAGTATGCATTGTCAAGGGTGAAAGAAGATCTGTATGAAAAGGGAGAAAACCCAGAAGCATGAAGGGGTTTTCAGGTATGAAAGGGAAAACGACATTAAATTGTCAATGGAAAGAAACTGAAAGAGGGAGGAGGGAGGAGGGAGGAGGGAGGAGGCAAATGCTGCCTTTGAGGCAGCTGACACAAAGACTGTCAGCCTCATGAGCAAACAAGAAAACCAAATGAAACTTCACAGCAATCTCATCAACAACTTAGTGGACAAATGCACAAACCCTTTTGTTCATTTATTATATATTTAATATAGAGAGAGATGTTCTTCATTCTGACAAAATTTTCAGGGAGCAAGCAAGTATATGGCACCTGGAACCAATGGTGTATTGGAAATGGCCAACACAGAGAACACGCTCCATCATGAACACTACTACAGCAGAATCGCAGGATCATAGAATGGCTGGGGTTGAAAAAGACCTTAAAGGCCATCTAGTTCCAACCCTCTGACATGGACAGGGACACCTTTTACTTGCCCAGGTTACTAAGAGCCCCATCCAGCCTGGCCTTGAACACCAGGCTGGGGTGTCCATAACTTCTCTGGGCAAGCTGTGCCTGTGCATCACCACCCTCACAAGGAAGAATTTCTTCCTAGCATCTAATTTCAACCTGTGCTCTTTCACTTTGAAGCCATTGCCCATTGTCCTGTCGCCACAGTTTCTAATGAAGAGTCCCTCTCCTGCTCCCCTTCAGATACCATAAGGTGTTGTGAGGTCTCCATGCAACCTGCTCTTCACCAGGCTAAACAGCCCCAATTCTCTAAGCCGGTGGAATGTGCTTTTGTCCTGAAACTGAACTGCAGTATTGAATGATGATTTTTTGAATCCTTTGAAGACATGTTCTTTTTCAGCCTTAAATTAGGCTAAATAGCTTTGATTTGTGGGTATTGCAAGAGAGCAACAGAAATCACTGCCCTGGTTTGCCTTTTTTACAGCTCCTTTCCATGGGAGTCTCCATGCAAACATCACAGCTGGTGAGACAGTGGGCACAACATCATTCTGAAAGAGCTTTCCACAGTAAACATAGAGGAAGATTAAATATTGAAATGCAGATGATAGAAGCTGCCCAATGGACTCTTCTGGTGGAAATCAAATACTAGTCTAGTATTTTGAATGCAAATAATTCCTCCCAATGAGTCCAGACAGGATTGTTTGGCTTTGAATCTGAGCATGTGGACATTAGTGAATGGTCTACAGGTTGAAAACAGTGTAGATACTTCTCCTTTTTTTTCATTAGTGGCTCAGAAACTGAAAAGGCAGCTACAAAATGGTGAATACATCCCTACAGATTCAAAAATGGTTGTTCTTCGTTTGCATATCCACCATAAAAACAGATCGTTAGAACTAAAGTACAGATGGAAATTTTATAGCTTCTCAAAAATGAAGCAAGAATTGACCAGTGGACCTTAGCAGTAGCTACAAGTTTTTCAGCATGAGGCATCTCAAAAGTATTTTAGCCGTTCATTACTTTTCTGTACTTTTGGCCTTTTATCTCAAGGATGCATTAAAAAAAAAGAAAAAAGAAAGAGAAAAAGAGAACAAGAAAAAGAAAAAAGAAAAAACCCTCTCATATATATATATATATATATATATATATATAACATAAGATAATAGGCACAATCAGTAACATATATAGAAACAGAACCCATGGTTTTTGACTTTCAACCTTGTCTTCTTAACAGACTCTTGAAATGGAATTGTTTCCCTATCTGCCTTGAAACATTTTGGAGCAAAAAACACTCGAAGGTCCTGATAGGTGCTTTGGTCAAAAATCACTACTTCTGGTTTTCTGTCCATAAGCGGAGCAACGGAGGGGAAAGCTGATAGCTGGCCAGAGGAGGTAGGAAGAGTAATCATGATCCACAACACTGGGACTAAAGAAATTTCCACAGAAAATTACCTGCCTTATTACTTGTTCATGTGTTGGGTTGAAAGTTCAGAATCTGTTTCCATTTTACCCATCCCTCAAATGCTATATTTCACAGAATTCGAGCCCCTCAAACATCAGTCCTGCCAGAACAGCCCTCCATGTGCTGTCATGGGGGATCTGCTGATGCTCACTGACTTTTACCAGTCTAGTGCTTGCCACTGTTGCAGATCAAGAACTTCTGAATAGTTTTGATTAATGCTCTTTGAGTGGTTGAAAACAAGAAAAGAATGACTAGACATTTCATGATCAAATCCCCTGATGGGATAAAAATAGGAGCATAATAAATGTATTCATTGTCATAAGAAGGGAGATGAAGAGTCCAAAAGATTATTTGCATACATACTGTTCTAAATCCCTTGTTATCTGGCAAATTGCAAAAGATGCCAGGCTTTCACCAAAATGCAAATCAGAGTAAAATGTGAAGCTTTACAGTTGACTGGATATAAAACTTCATCATCCATCCACTTTTAAATCTTAGAGATTGTCATGTATTTCCTATTAATACCCTGAGGTTTAGAGCTGTAATTCAGAGAGAAAAGAAAGCTATTTGGAATTCATTCTATTCAATCATCTTATCTGCACTCTCTCATCTTGCTTTTCACTTCTGAATCTCTGTATGCAAGGCATAGAGTTCTGAATTAATTCTTTACAACAGTTTCCCCTGTAATTCTTCTTTTAAGGCAAACCTGTACAAATCCACACTTTCTTAGCCCACCACTTCTAAAATTGTATTGAGAAGCAAAAAAAAAAAAACCCATGAAGCAACTCAATCTCTGCTCCAATTTGTAGAAAAAACCCCATGCCATTAACTGCTTTCTTAACATATTCTTTATCTTAATTGTATTAATATGGCAACCTTTGCTTACTTTTATAGATTAGAACCAAATTCTTAAAGCAAGAAGGAAACACAGGTTTACTGGAGCTGATTCTGAGATACAGAAGTCCAGCAAGGAGTTCAGACATCAAAAGAGTCTGTACAACAAGATTCAGCACAACATTGAGACATATGAGTTATTTTTCAAGAAAAACAGCCAAACTGAAACTTTTTGACTTCTATACTATCATGGGTGCCTGCTTCCAGAACCTGACCTAAGCTGCTGGAAACTAGCTGCAATATTACCGTAAACAATGCTGTGAATGTAGGACATTGTAATTCTTCTCTTCCATTGAAAACCACAAGTGGAGTTTCCATCATTGTCTTCAAAATTCTGTATTTCCTTGCAAACTGGTAAAATAATGATAAAGAAAGTGTTCTGTTCATACAATTTAAATCTAATAACGTTTCAAAATGAAAAAAAATCCATTCACATATGGTCTGCAATAATACAGCAGACAGATGATGAACCATTCTGGCCTACAAAATAAAGTGAAGTAGAATTTGGGAATTTGGAACACCTTACGATGTAATATTTAAAGAAAAAAGAAATAAAATGTAACCTTCACAAACTCAATTAGCGATGCACAGACAGAGAAAAAGAACTAATTACTACTAGAATTTCTTTCATTCTCAGACAAGAAGTTAAATGATTCTCTTGAATGCATGGAAGATTGTTGAGAAAGACAGCAGCCTTCTTCTTTACAACATATTCTTCAGAAATCCAGGAAACAAATCATTCGAGCTATGAAGATCTTTCTCTCTGTAAAACTCCCAGGCCATAGCCAATATTCTATTCCTTTAGAGATCCTCACTGCTCTGGGCCACTGGTGGATATTCTACAGCCCCAGTACATCAGCCAGACACTCTGCCCTATTTAGCATGGCTACTGCAGCAAGGACATCATCTATACTGGCTTTCTATCCTAAATATATGCAAGGCACAACAAAGAATACACCCAAAACACTGAGCACAGCTTATGGCCTTCAAAACAAAAATCTCAGGATGGCAATGTTGGATCTTCTAATCCAAACCATCAGGAAACATTTCTTTAGAGGTGAAAAAAACTTCTGTTGATTGCGTGGTAAATAGGTATGATTCATGCTGATAAAATTGAAAGGGTAATCAATATTGGTACTGTAATTAATATTTAGGAATAATAAAACAGTTAAAAGTGGTAATGACAAAGAAAAAAGAAAAAGGGAGAGGAGGGGCTCCACCTACCTCCCAGCAGATGTTCCCAAGGTCCACAGGAAAGAGCTCAAGGTGCAGATGCTAAAAATGAGCAAAACCTGGTTGGGTCCCAGGAAATGATAAGGGATTTACTGCCTTGATATGTAGTGGTAGTGATACGTTAGTCTTGGCTTACATTGTACTGGCTTGGTGCACATGTGTAACGCAAAGGTGAATTAAAGGACACAGAGGAAGACTACAAAATCTTCATCAGACTTGTGCGACCACCAAACTGACTGGTGGTGCATACGCGGTAAAGGTGGTAATGAGGACGAAGATAGAGATATGATGAACTGAAAATAAGACGAGATGGTATTGACACATGGCATATAAGGGGTAATTTTCACTTGGCAAGCTCGTATGTTATGTGGCAAGAGCCCTGCACTCTGTACCCCGTGGTTATCTTTTGCTTATGCGCTATTATTGGAACCAAATTATCCCTTATTTTAACCACATATATTGCATCCAGTCATTGTATCCAATTTTATAATTTTTTTAACCATTCAATTAAAATTGCTACTACCTATGATATTGTTTAGGGTTTTTTTTTTTTAATGGGATAATTGGGCAAACATAACAATTGTACAAAAAATAGTTATGTAAACCAGCGTTGCATGACCCAGTATTTCTATTGAACTGGAACTATTTTGATCAATATTATTGATCCATTTCTTTTCAGTGCATTTGGTAAAAATTGTAAAGTATTGTTTAAAAGGAATTATTGGTTGCGTACTAAGTACTACGGATTAGTTAAGGTGTTGGTTTTGCATGGCTTGCTTGGTTCTTGGTGGGGAGGGAAGAAGCCAGCCACAGAAGTGATTTTTTGTGAAAAGCTCCTAGAAGCTTCCTCCATACCTGGCAAAGTGAATCCCTGCTTGGCACTAAGAACAGACATGCTGCTAAGCCAATTAGAGAAGCTGGTAGCACCTTGATGATATATTTAAGAAGAAAATCAAAACTGCAGCCAGTTAACTCTTAAGTTTGCAAAATTTTTGGTTGGCACCTCTTCTGGTTTGAAAGCAAAACCAGCCAGAGATGCTGTTGCAGTGTGTGTGCTTGATTGTAATGCAGTTTTAGTAGCCAGTTTTAGAATACTTCCTTGCAGGTGACGGGGGTCATGCACAGTAGGGACGGATGGAGACAAGATGTCTTTGAAGCCAAGTCGTATAACTTGTAGTTTATTACAAAGGGCGTGGGTGCAGGGCCCTGTGGCGAGCTGCCAGCCGCAGCTCGGAGCAGGGCCAAGAGAAGAGAGGCTTAAAGTGTAAGAGAGTCAACAGCAAAGGTTTAAGAGCAGAGAGCATGTAGAAAGGAGGAGGTGAAGAAGTGCAGAGGGAAGACAAAGAGACAAAGAAAGAAAAGGGCACGAAGAGGAGTGTGAGAGCGAGCAAAGAGATAAGGGAGAAGAGAAATAAGAAAGTGCGAAAAGAGAGCGAAAAAGAGAGCGAAGCTTCCGTTACAACACAATAAATTGTCTTCAGTGTTGAATATGCAGATTCTCATTAACCAATCTACTACAGCATGCATATCTTATAACATTTTCACACAACCTATAAGAATCACTACATTACTATACTATGTTTACGTGTTAAACCCTAAATCTTACTCTTTGGGTCCCATCTGCCAAGCTGCAAGGCCTGCTCTGACTCTTAGGCCTGCCTGCTTGCAGAGGGAATTGTTTCCTCCAGGGGGGATTACATTCAACTGGTCAAAACTAAGGTATCTCAAAGGTTGCTTTCATTTCAATCTCGCATATAGTTTCTATATTCTCAAAATCTTTTGCCAGGCAGTCATATTTAAAAGGCTTTCTTGTTTCATCCTCCCCAACACTTCTTCTTTTGTGCTGTTGTAGCATATTTTATTATTAATGGATTGTTCTTTTCCCCCGTGTTTTTAGTTTCTGCCCTAGTTGTCCATCTCCCCAAAGACCTGCCCTTTTGTTCCCTGTTCCTCCTCCCACTGAATGTCAATCCCTCCCCAAGCCTGTCCCTTTCTCTAGAAACTTCCCTATCAATTTTATTGCCTTCAAAACCCCATTGGTTTGTTTAAGTTCTTCTCCTCCCCTGTAGTCCCCTATTGGTTTAAAAATTATGTTCCCCACCTTGTGGTCCACCCCAAGTTTCTCCCAGTGTGTTAAAGATTGTATCCTGCCCTGAGACCTCTCCCCATTTCTAAGCTGATGGATGCCTTTGAGTCAGTGTCTTTCTGTCCCTGACCCTCCAGGGAAGAAACTCCTTTCGAAAACATACAGAAGATCTCTCCCTGTTCCTTGTCCCTGCCCTCGCTGCAGTCCTATTCCCAATGCAGTCCACCTGTGCCATAGAGCAGCTGTGCCCTACAGCTGCACCCTGGATTCGACAGCTTTCTAGGGGCAGCGTGCTCTCGCTGTTGGTGTCAGGAGCTAGTCAGGCTGAATAAATCCAGCACCGCAGCAAGACTCCAAGTCAGAAATACAATTTATTAGGAAAAGGGGAAAAAAAACCCCAAATCCATGCAATAATTCTAAAGAAAAACCACTGACAGAATACAACCTGACACCCTGCTAGTTATGGTGGTGGTAGCAGTACCCGGATGAAATGGTCTTGTTGAAGTGGTGATGCTGTAGAAACCATCTGGTAGCTCTTGTCCTCTGGAAGACCAGTGGCTAAGGGTGGTCATTCCTCTGGGAATCCAGTGGAAAGACTGCTTGTGGTGTCCCAAAACCCAGATTATATCCAGCTGGGGATGCTTAGCTCCTCTCCCCTGGGTGGAGCATCTGGCAATGCGCTGATATCACTCTGAGTCGTGTGGTGGGTCCTTGATTACCCATTGAACAGAAATGGCTCCCGGAGGGAGTCATCTCTGAATCAGGTGGCAAGACATTGATGGGCCCGTTAACAGGAGATAAGGAAAAAACTATGCCCCTCCTGGTTTCAGCAGCTCTTGAGGATGGGAACAGAATACATTTTTATATTGTAACCTAGGACAATAAAAGATGCATGTTTTTGCAATTGCAGGAAGTCTGTATGGATTTGAAAAGTATCCTTATAGCAGAGGCACAAGAGTATTCTCATACCCTTTTTAATCATCTTCAAGCAATGCTCACAATAACCTACCGCACGAATGACTTGCAAGTGAGTTGAAGAAACATGGCAAAGATAAGTAGTGTTCAACTGCAGAGAATCGTTTAGGGACACCATACCTTTATATACTTTTATATTTCAAATCAGGAAGCATGGAGGGACTGATTTTTCCCCTTAGTTGACTACAGAACCAGTGGTCCCTTGCAGGAGGGTGTTTGGATTCAAGATGACACTGGCACTAAGAGCATGGCTACATAGAAGGTGCTATTTTTAGACCAGAACATTCAACTACTTTAAAGGTAGATAGGAGAATAGCTGACTAGTGACAGCTCTGACCAGAAGAGTCTGTGACTTATGCTGTGGGAACAATAGTAACACATTTCAATTTTAAAAAACCACTCATTTCAGAGGACCAAGCATCAGTAAAAATAAAAGGTCAAGTAAAAACATCCTAGTGCTCTTCTTATCAGAAGCATGTTCCTCCATATGAAAGTATTTAGGAAAGGACAGTCCATTCATAAAGAAAGGTGTGCCAGTTAGAAAAGCTGCAGAACAACACAAGACAAACTTACACAATATACATCCTCAATTGCAAAATGAAGAAATAATAATTTCACTCTTCCATGGAATTAATTGCATTTTATTTGTTACTTTTCGTTTCAGCTGCTAAAAAGTTATTTTTTAGGACTAAATTTTATGAATTCAGCAGAGCTATCTTTTTGAATGTCTGCATACCCCTATTAAACCTTGAGGTGACAAAGAGAATGGCAGTGGAAGGAAATCTGGTCCATCTCCCCCTCCTTGAAACTTTAGGCCCACGAGTGATTAGAATTTAGTCACTTCATTTGAGGTAAATAGCTTTACCAAGAGAGAATATTACACAGCCTTTATCTTTCCTTTTGGAGTTGATCCACTTTGTAGTCATAAATTCTTGACTCACTTGGTGAGAAACAATGGCATTACAGCCATGGATGTTCAAGTGCACTGATGGGAAATGAAGTTTTCATGTTCAGGTCCTTGCTTCAGTAAATATTCCAAATTCATCAGAAAGAAAGCTCAAAGACCAGTAATCCCCACTCAAATGACCTAATTCGAATAGTCTGTACGCAGAAGAGACATCAAGCAGGTGCTGTCATCTGTTAGGGGAATACCCAGCCAGTACATGATTGTCTAGTTAGGCGGCAACAATTTTAAAAATCATTTAATTTTTTGTATTGCAAGTGAATGGTCAATCCATTTTATTACTGGATAAGATAAAAGAATGTGTTCTGCATCCTCTCAGTGGGGAAGCTTCCCTAGATCTAAAGCTGCTCAGCTCCATGATAGGATGCTTTGTCTTAAAAGGGAACTCTAGTCTTTGTCCTTTTGGATTGCTTCCATAGCTTTTCACTCACTCTTCAGGTAGCTGTTAATACGTTCTGTTATCTCATGCAAACTTTTATGGGCATAGTCATTGAATTGGTATGTATTCCATGAAGACCACAGGCCCTGTTGAGATGGAGCCACAGGTCTCACGAGTGTTATTCTGAGGCCACTCCTAATCATGTTTGATGGATCATGGTGACTGAGGAAAGACTGGATGCAAGCAAATGTCTCCCATCTTCAGGAAAGGCAACTAAGAGGACTCGGAAAAGTACAAACCAGCCAGCCTCATTTTTATCCCCAGGAAGTTGATGGAGCAGCTACTACTGGAAAGCATTGCCAGGCACATGAAGGAGGGCAAAAAAATGTAGTCAGCATGGATTTACCAGGGGAATTTCATGTTGAACAACTTTTTAAACTCCTCTGATGAATCACCTTGACTGGTAGATGAAGGGAATATTGTCTGCCTGGGCTTCAGGGAGGTTTTTGACATTTCTCTACATGGCAGCACACATACATACCGGAAGCAATAGTGCAAAGGGGAGGGAACCAGTGTCTTTTAAGTGATGCTAAGTGAAAAGACAAGAGGCAGTGGGCACACACTGAAATACAGGAGATTGCCTTTGAACATCACCAAATGATATTTTACTGTGAGGGTGACTAAACCACAGCACAGACTGCCCAGAAAGATTGTGGAGCCTGGATCTTTGAAGACATTAAAAGTACACCCAGATAGAATCCTGGGCAAGAGGCTCTAGGTATCCTGGTTTAAGCGGGGGGGTTGGGCCTGGTTAGCCCCACCAACCCCTTCCACTCTCATTCATTCTGTGCTAGTGAATTCTCTTCGAGATGCATTTCAAGCACTGGCATGACAAAGTTCTGTGCAGACAGAGATCCAAATGGACACGGGATTTAAGTTCCTTAAGTAGTGTTCAAGAAGAATGTAAAACTGTGGGACAAGTGTCTCTTCCATAACTGAATTCCTTTCATGAAAGATCTTCTGATATGCATGCTTAAGACTGACACTGGCTGAGCAAATTTCTCCCTATGTGTGTCTAAGATCAGTTAGGATCTTCACCAAAAGTGTTGTCAACATAGTCACAGAAGGTATATTGTTAAGAAGTGACAGCTTAGATCAGAATGGCAAATATTGGTCCACAAAATGTATTAATGTATGGGAATTATCTACTTGGGTTCAAAATAAAAATAAAAACAAAGAGTTGGTCTTTATTTATCAATTTCACTGCAATATTGATAAGGGAAGAAAAAGACCTAAGTCCTTAACTTTCTTAACTCTAACAAAGATTTTAACATTTCCTTGTAAAAAAATGTATCATAATTATCAGATTATGAAACAATTTTAGGTGGAAAAGGACGTCCAGCAATTGAACACCTTGCCTGGAGTGTCTGAGAATCCATCTACAGTAGGACTTCTGAACGGAGAAGAGCAACAGTACCAGTTTCTACTTCCACAGTGCATCGCCAACAGTATAGAACCACTTGAAATGCTGTGATTCCCATCCATAAGATGATCCGAGAGCTGGAGAGCCAAGGGATGGTCAGCAAAACCCCCTCACCCTTCAACAGCCCCATTTGGCCTGTGCGTAAATCTGAAGAAGAATGGAGATTGACTGTGGACTGTGGACTGTACATTGAATGAAGCGACTCCACCACTGAGCGCTACTGTGCCAGACATATTAAAGCTCCAGTATGAGCTTGAGTCCAAGGCAGCGAAGTGGAACGCCACTATTGATAATTGCCAATGCATTTTTCTCCATTCCTCTGGCAGTAGAATGCAGGCCTCAGTTTGCTTTCACGTGCAGGGGAGTGCAGTACACCTAGAATCGACTGCCCCGGGGTGGAAGCACAGCCCCACCATCTGTCATGGACTGATCCAGACTGCACTAGAAAGGGTGAGGCTCCAGAACACCTACAGTATATTGATGACATCACTGTGTGGGGGAACACAGCTGCGGAAGTGTTCGGGAAAGGGAAGGAAATCATCCAAATCTTCCTGGGAGCTGGTTTCGCCATTAAAAAGAGCAAAGTAAAGGGACCAGCTCGTGAGATTCAGTTCCTAGGAGTAAAGTGGCAAGATGGACAGT
This sequence comes from Zonotrichia leucophrys gambelii, assembly GCF_028769735.1. Lineage (NCBI taxonomy): Eukaryota > Metazoa > Chordata > Aves > Passeriformes > Passerellidae > Zonotrichia > Zonotrichia leucophrys. Next base: position 97,077 of record NW_026992294.1, on the reverse strand, counting down.
GTCAGATTCCTACAGATATCATCAAGAAGATCACAGCTATGTCTTCACCAAGCAATAAGAAGGAGACACAAGCTTTCCTAGGTGCCATAGGCTTTTGGAAAATGCACATTCCTGAGTACAGTCAGATTGTGAGCCCTCTTCACCTGGTCACCCATGAGAAGAACAATTTCTACTAGGGCTCTGAGCAGCAACAAGCCTTTGCCCAGATCAAGCAGGAGATCACTCAAGCAGTAGCTCTTGGCCCAGTCAGAATGGGACCAGAGGTGAAGAACATGCTCTACTCTGCAGCCAGGAACCATGGCTTGTCCTGGAGCCTTTGGCAGAAGGTTCCTGTGCAGACTCTGCGTCGACCACTAGGATTTTGGAGTCAAAGCTACAGAGGGTCTGAATCCAACTACACTCCAACAGAGAAAAAAATCTTGGCTGCCTATGAAGAGTCCAAGCCACCTGAGAGGTGATTGGTACAGAAGTGCAACTCCTCCTAGCACCCCAACTACTGGTGCTGGGGTGGATGTTCAAAGGCAAGGTTCCTTCCACTCACCATGCCACCAGTGCCACATGGGGCAAGTGGATTGCTCTTATCGCACAGCAAACCCATACAGGTAAACTGAATTGCCCTGGGATTTTGCAGGTAATTACAAATTGGCCCAAAAGTGAAAATTTTGGTGTCACAGATGAAGAACCAGAACTAGTGACACGGGCTGAAGAGGCTCCTCCCTATAACCAACTGCCCCAGAGGAAATGCTCTACGCACTTTTCACTGATGGTTCCTGTCACATTGTAGGGATGAACTGGAAGTGGAAAGCAGCCATATGGAGCCCCACATGACAGGTGGCAGAGGCCACTGAAGGAGAAGGTGGATTAAGTCAACTTGCAGAACTCAAAGCTGTTCAACTGGCCCTGGACATTGCAGAAAGAGAGAAGTGGCCAAAGCTCTATCTCTACACTGATTCATGGATAGTAGCCAATGCTCTGTGGGGATGGCTGGAGAGGTGGAAAGAGTCCAGCTGGCAGCGTAGAGGGAAACCAATTTGAGCTGCTGATGAGTGGAAAGACATTGCTACCAGGGTAGGGAAGCTACCTGTGAAGGTCTGCCATGTAGGTGCCCATGTTCCCAAGAGTAGAGGTAATGAGAAGCACCAAAACAATGAGCAGGTAGACCAGGCTGCAAAGATAGGAGTGTTCAAGATAGACCTAGACTGGGAACACAAGGGAGAGTTATTCCTAGCTCGATGGGCCCAAGATGCCTTTAGGCCATCAGGGCAGGGATGCCACCTAGAAGTGGGCACGAGAGCGAGGGGTGGATTTAACCATGGACAGTATTTCTCAGGTTATCCATGACTGTGAGAAGTGTGCTGCCATCAAACAGGCCAAATGAGTGAAGCCCCTGTGCTACGGTGGGCGGTGGTCCAAGTACAAGTATGGGGAGGCCTGGCAGATTGACTACATCACACTGCCCCAGACACGCCAGGGCAAATGCTAGGTGCTCACAGTGGTAGAAGCCACCACAGGATGGTTGGAAAGCTACCCTGTGCCTCACGCCACTGCCCGGAACACCACCCTGGGCCTTGAAAAGCAGGTCCTTTGGAGGCATCATCCCCCTGAGAGGATTGAGTCAGACAATGGGACTCATTTCAATAACAGCCTTATAAACACCTGGGCTAGGGAACATGGCATTGAGTGGGTGTACTATATCCCCTACCATGCACCAGCTGCAGGCCAAGTGGAGAGGTGCAATGGACTACTAAAAACCCAGTTGAAAGCTTTGGGTGGGGGATCTTTCAAAAATTGGGAGCAGCATTTAGCAAAGGCCACCTGGTTAGTTAACAGTCAAGGTTCCACCAACCGAGCAGGTCCTGCCCAGTCTGAGTCCCTGAAAAGAACAGATGGAGATAAAGTCCCAGTGGTACATGTCAGAGGTTTGTTAGGGATGACCGTGTGGATCAATTCTGCCTCGAGTACACACAAACCCATTCGTGGGGTTGTCTTTGCTCAGGCACTAGGTTGCACATGGTGGATAATGCAAAGAGGTGGAACAACATGATGTGTACCTCAGGGAGATCTGATTGTGGGGTGAGAATGATATGCAAATATCACTGTTCATTGGATGTTATTGACATTGTCTGTACATTAAACCACACAGACATGAGATAGAAGGAAATGTGTAAGTGTCGAAGGTCTGAGCAAGTGAAAGATGGAGAAGGAAATGTGTAAGTGTCGAAGGTGTGAGCAAGTGAAAGATGGAGTTTAGAGGCAGTAAAGTGAAAGTGGGGAATCCTGCAGCTCTGTAGTATGGGGCCTGGATTCAGTGGTCCGGTGTGGGGATGTGATGAGGGCGTGATGGGTATTGCTTGTAATTTTGGGGAGAACAGATGGAAGTTTTATGTGAATGAAATGCCTGATGTATGGTAGTATGTTGACAATATGGGGATAAGGGCTGGAATATCCTAGGGTGAGATTATAATGCTTGTATCCTCATCCGTGTGTTCTGTTTATGCTGGATATCATGTTCTGTGCCTTCAAGACTGGCTCTGAAGAGCGAATGTTTTGTTTTGGTTTTGCTATTAGCCCCCCACAGCTGGCGGGACACAGATACAGGGCGGTACATAGTGCTGCTTTTGCTTTTTGCTTTGCCTTTTGCTTTGCTCTTGCTTCTGCTTTGCTCCTGCTTTGCTCTTGCTTTCTGCTTCTGCTCATTAGTTAGTTTAACTAAGCAGTCCAAATTTTCCCTGGACTGTTTCTCCTTTCCCTTTTTTGGACCTACTCAAACCTGCTTCAGACTGGGACCTGGGAAACACTGAGAGTTTGCACCTTGTGCCCTGCAGCAGCTACCCCAGCACAGGATGGACTGACAACAGAGTGACCACCCCCAAGAGAGACTTTCTGAAGTTGTCATCTTTTTAAGAGTGGTGAAAGAGTGGTGTCATCTGGTATTGTTCCTTTTGTGTGCTGGGGAGTGCTTTGCCTGTTAAATAAACAGGTTCTTTCTACTTGTCTCCAAGGAATCCTTCCCGACCCAGTTGGGGAGAGGGGCCATGTGGGCTTGCTTTCTGGAGCGGCTCCCTTTTGGAGGTTTTTTCCCAAATTTGCCCTAAACCAGGACATTTACCTACTCCCATTGGGATGAACATTACTTTGCTAAAGCAATTGTTGCTTCATCAGGACTTCATCGAAATATTGGAGAAGATCAAGAAGAATAGACAGAAAGCCCTGGTAACTGTTCACCACAAGGTGAAAGAAATACACTGTGTCATAGAGAGAGTAAGAAAAGATGCTGAACACAGGTGGTGGGATACTCTTTTTGGGTGGTCACCTACTGCCACAAGTGTCCTGAACAATATGTGTCATCCCATCATTATCCTTTTGAGTTTAGTTTTGATTGGGGTTTTTTAATCACCAATCTTACTCATTATGAATTGGAGAATGAGGAAACAGTTAACAAAATTGACATCTGTAATTAATGCACATAACTTGGCTGATGTCCTTTTCACTGTGGACATCTCCAAGACTATTGACACAAGGTGATTATAAATGAGAGTATGTGTTTTGAAAAAATCTTCAATTTTCTTCAGTGATTATATGAAAATTACTTCTGATTTTTGGTGAATTGTTTTGAAAAAAATTATTTTCAATAAACTATTGTTGATTTGTTTATTGCTTTATTGTCTTTTATTACTTGTGATTAGTTTTGAACAATTGAAAGAATTGTTTTAAAATAATACTGTTTAAATTGATATTAATTATATTTGTTTAATGTTTCCTTTCCCCTCTGCTTTTTCTATCTTTTCTTTTCCTTCCCTTCGCACTCTCTGTCTCTGCTTTCCGGGATATGCTACCAATGTACGACGAGTCCTAAAGACTTCACAACAATACTAAGGAACACTGCTGATAAAGACCCTTTGAAGACTGTCGTGAGTCATTGGGTGATGTGAAAGATGGTCTGAGGTCCCCCTCATTTGCCTCATGACCGTCCACAGGACAGACATCGGGACCCTGAGAACCCCGATCCAAATTCTGGCCTGCCGGTGGTGGATGAATGCCAAAAATCCTGAGGCCCCTCAGCAGAATTCTGGCCTGCCAAGTGATAGTTCACAGCTGTGTCTACAGTGACTGCTTCTAGCAGGCCTGCCAAAGGGCGACGCGGCCTATATGCTTGCACCTGCTTCACAACAATAGGCCAGGAATTTTCCCACCTCTTGGCCAGATCAATTTGCTGGGGCAACTTTGGTAGCCTCCCATGGAAAATCCTTCATCTGCTCCACTACCACCATGAGGGATGAAGATTGAAGCCCCCCTGCCAAGGACTGAGACTGGAACACCTGTAATTCTGATGCAGGGACGTTGGCCTGACTGAAGCAGGATGCCTGCTCAGTTTGGCCTACAGATGTGTTCACTGGACCTAGACTGGTTTCCTATAGAAAGCAATCCTGAAACAGTGGGTCCCACTCACTGCGGATACTGACTTATCCTGCTGAGAACATGGACTGTCTGTACCCATCTTCAATACCTTTTTTCCCCTCACCAATTTCAATAGACTTCTTGATTGTATCTGCTCCCCCTTAGCCATTTCAAGATCTGTTTTCCCTCTCAGCAATGGACTATAATAGAACATTGAGTTAACAGGGACTTTGAGATCTTGCCAACATGACTAGGTAAACTCCATCAGCTGGACTGCAAGGACAGCGTCTCGCCATGTTTGGTAGCTATACTCCCTCTCTCTTTCTCCCCTTCTTTTCTATTCTTTTTCTCTCCCTAATTCCTTTCATGCATTTGCTGTGGTCATTCTATAAAGGTGCATATCCGACAGGGCGGTGCATTCTCAAAATTGGCAAACTTTACTGAATTTCTACAAAACTAAAGATGCCACCAACGAGGACCCTGCAAATGTATAGAGCCCCAAAAGCCACATTTCATCTGATACTCAGATGCTGGGGAAATGACTTCTTTTTCCCATTGAAAATGGTCTCAGTTTTCAGCATCTTGCTCTGGCTGACAGGCAGGTGCCAAGCTCAAAATGAGCAAATATGACTGGTTTTCTCCAAAATTAAAGCTGCCAGCAACTAGGACCCTGCAAGTCCTTAGAGTCCTAAATGTCATATTTCTACTGATCCCCAGACCCTGGAGAAATGACTTCTTTTTCCCACAGAAATTGACCTCCGTTTGTGTCATCTTGCCCTGACCAACAGGGTGGCGCCAGTTTAGAAACTGGCAATCTTTGTGTATTTCTCCAAAACTAAAGCTGCCAGCAACTAGGACCCTGCAAGGCTTTAGAGCACCTAAGCCCACCTTTCAACCGATACCCAGACCCTGAATAAAGGATTTTTTTCCACATGGAAAACGGCCTCCGTTTGCAGCATCTTGCCCTGACCAACAGGGCAGTACCAGGTTAGAAATCTGCTAACTTTGCTGGATTTCTCTAAAACTACAGATGCCAGCAACTAGGACCCTGCAAGTCCTTAGCACCCTAAAAGTCACCTTTCAACCGATACCCAGACCGTGAGGAAAAGACTTCTTTTCCACATGGAAAATGGCCTCAGTTTGAGGCCACTCGCTCTGGCTGACAGGGCAGCATCAGGTTCAAAATTGGAAAACTTTGCTGGATTTCTCCAAAATTAAAGCTGCCAGCAACTAGCACTCCGCTGTCACAGACATTTTTTCATAAAATCCTTTCTCTTAGGATTTGTCCTTTCTGGGAAGCTGGGGCCCCAGAAGAAAAATGTAAACAATAATTATCTGCTGATGTGGAATGTAACAGGTGCATCTGTGATTGGTCTTCTGTGAGTGTTTGGATTTGCTGACCACTCATGGGAGAGTTTGTCCTTGCTTTCTGCTGGACACAGAACTTTGTTATTCATTCTTTTCTATTCTATTCTTATCTTAGCTTCTTCTGCAACTTGTCTCTCTATTCTTTTAGTATAGTAATAATGTATTATATATCATATATTAATAAATCCAGCCTTCTGATCATGAACCAAGATTCTCATCCATCTCTCCACCCTGAGGAACCCTCATAAAGTCTCTGCAATACACCGTAAGGTTTTAGGGCCCCAAACGTCAATTTTCAACTGATCCCCAGACCCTGAGGAAAGAACTTCTTTTTCCCACAGAAAATGGCCTCCATTTGCAGCATCTCGTCCTGACTGACAGGGCAGCTCCAGGTTAGAAATCTGCAAACTTTGCTGGATTTCTGCAAAACTAAAGATGCCAGCAACTAGGACCCTGCAAGGCTTGAGAGCCCCAGACTTCTCCTTTCAACTGATCCCCAGACCCTGGGGAAATGACTTTTTTTTCCCATGGAAAATACCGTCTGGTTGCAGCCACTCATCCTGAGTCACTGGGCAGCGCTTAGCGAGAAATTGGCAAACTTTGCTGGCTTTCTCCAAGACTAAAGCTGCCAGAAACTAGTACCCTGAAAGGCTACATTTCATCTGATCTGCAGACCCTGGAGGAATGACTTCATTTTCCCACAGAATGTAGCCTCTCTTTGCGGCCTCTCAAACAGGACCACAGGGCGGTGCAAAGCTCAAAATTGGAAAACTTTGCTGTATTTCTCCAAAACTAAAGCTGCCAGCAATTCATACCATGCATGTTTTTAGTGTCCCAAGTGACACCTTCATTCTGATCAGCAGATCCTGGGGAAAGGACTTCTTTTTCCCATGGGAAATAGCATCAATTTGTGGCCACTCGCCCTGGCCGACAGGGCGGTGCCAAGCTCAAAATTGGCAAATTTTGCTGGATTTCTCTAAAACTAATGCTTACAGCAACTAGGACCCTGCATGCAAGTCCTTAGAGCCCCAAATGCAACCTCTACACTGATCCTCTGCCCCTGGGGACATGACTTCTTTCTCCCATGGAAAATGTCCTCTGTTTGCCACCACTCACCCTGGCCAAAAGGGCGGTTCCATGCTGGAAATTTGGAAACTTTGCTGGATTTCTTCAATGTTTAGACTGTCAGCAACTAGGACCTTGCAAGTCCTTAGAGTTCCAAATGCCATCTTACATTGGATACCCAGACCCTGAGGAAATGACTTCTTTTTCCCAGGGAAAATGGCCTTCATTTGCTGCTTCTTGCTCTGGCTGACTGGACGGTTTCAAGCTAGGAATTGGCAGACTTTGCTGTATTTTTCCAAAATACCCCTGCCAGCAACTAGGACCCTGCAAGTCCTTAGAGTCCCAAGTGACTGGGGATAGGACTTCTTTTTCCCATGGAAAATGACCTCTGCTTGCGGTCACTTACCATAGCTGAAAGTGCAGTTCCAACCTAGAAATTGGCAGACTTTGCTGGATTTCTCTGAAACTAAAGCTGCCAGAAACTACAACCCTGCATGCAAGTCCTTAGAGCCCCTAATGCGACCTTTACACTGATCCCCGGACCCTGGGGACATGATTTCTTTTTCCCATGGGAAATGGCCTCTGTTTGCCCTGCTCGCCCTGGCCGACTGGGCAGTTCCAAGCTGGAAATTTGGAAACTTTCCTGGACTTCTTCAAGGTTTAGGCTGTCAGCAACTAGGACCTTGCAAGTCCTTAGAGTCCCAAATGCCATCTTACATTGGATACCAAGACCCTGTGAAAAGGACTTATTTTTCTCATGGAAAATTGCCTCCATTGACAGCCACTCGCCTGGGCTGACAGTGTGGTGTCATGTGAGAAATTTACAAATTTTGTGGATTCCTCCACAACTAAAGCTGCCAGCAACAAGGACCTTGCAAATCCTTAGAGCCCTAAAAGGCACGTTTCAACTGATACCAAGACCCTGAGGAAAGGACTTCTTTTCCACACGGAAAATGGCCTCCGTTTCAGGCCACTCGCTCTGGTCGACAGCATGGCGCCAGGTTAGAAATCTGCAAACATTGCTGGATTTCTCCAAAACTAAAGCTGCCAGCAGCTACGACCACATATGCAAGTCCTTAGAGGCCCAAATGCAACCTTTACACTGATCCCCAGACCCTGAGGAAAGGACTGCTTTTTCTCATGGAAAATGGCTTATGTTTGCGGCCACTCAGCCTGGCTGACAAGGCGCTGTCAAGCTCGAAATTGGGAAACGCTGCTGGATTTCTCCAAAACTAAAGCTGCCAGAAACAAGGACTCTGCAAGGCTTTAGAGTCACAAAACTCCCCTTTCAACTGATCCCCAGGCCCTGGGGAAATGACTTCTTTTTCCCATGGAAAATACCGTCTGGTTGCAGCCACTTGCCCTGAGTCACTGGGTGATGCTTAGCAAGAAATTTTCACACTATGTGGGATTTCTGCAAAACTAAAGCTGCCAGGGCAGCTGGCATCATTTCCTGCATGCTGCCAGGCATCCAGGAAATTTCCTAAAGCTGCCAGGCATCATTTCCTGCATGACATTTGCAAACTTTGCTGGATTTCTCCAAAAGTAAAACTGCAAGCAATTAGGACCCTGCAGGTCCTTTGAACCTCAAAGGCCACCTTTCATCTGATACCCAGACCCTGGAAAAATGACTTCTTTGTCCCATGGAAAATGGACGCTGTTTGCGGCCACTCACCTGGGTTGGGAGGGTGGTGCCAAACTAGAAGTTTGCAAACTTTGCTGGATTTCTCCTAAAGTAAATCTACCAGCAACTAGTACCCTGCAAGTCCTTAGAGCCCCAAAAGCTACCACTGAGCTGATACCCTGACTTCTTTTTCCCATGGAAAAGGGCCTCCATTTGTGGCCACTTGCTGTGGCAGACACTATGGTGCCAAGCGAAAAATTTCCAAACTTTGCTGGATTTCTCCAAAACTAAAGCTGCCAACAACTAGGACCCTGCAAGTCCTTAGAGCCCCAAACACCACCTTCAATCTGATACACAAGCCCTTGGGAAATGACTTCTTTTTCCAATTGGAAATGGTAAACATTTTGGCCACTCACCCAAGCCGACAGGGAAGTGCCAAGTGAGAAGTGGGCAAACTCTGCTGGTTTACTCCAGAACTAAAGCTGCCAGCAGCTAGGACACTCCAAGTCCTTAGAGCCCAAAAGGCCACTTTTCATCTGATACCCAGACCGTGGGCAAATGACTTCATTTTCCCCATGGAAAATGGTCTCCATTTGTGGCCTCTTGCCTTGACCAATAGGGTGGTGCCCAGCAAGAAATTTGCAATCTTTGCTGGATTTCTCCAAATCTAAATCTGCCAGTAACTAGTACCCTTCAAGTCCTAAGAGCCCCAAAGGCCACCTTTCATCTGATACCCAGACCCTAGGGAAAGGACTTCTTTTTCCCATGGAAAATGGCCTCTCTTTGCAGGCATTTGCCCTGGCCAACAGGGCAGTGCCCAGTGAGAAATTTTTAAACTTTGCTGGATTCCTACACAACTAAAGCTGCCAGCAACTAGGAGATTGCCAATCCTTAGAGTCCCAAAGGCCTGGTGAGAAACCCGGTGGCGGGAGCAGGAGACGTGCACATGTGTGTGAATGAGACGAGGCCGGCAGCCAGACCCTCGACCTGAGAGTGGACCCCTTTGTACCGCGTTTCCAGACTCCTGTGAAGGGGCCGGCCAGAAACAGGGGGAAGCACATGGAACTACGTTTCCCAAAGGGGAATAAAGGGCGCCCCCCCTCCAGGCGTGCGGAGGGAATATTTGTATGAGTGGCACGCACCCAAAGTAAGTCCTGACAGAGGGAAGTCAGGCAGATTTGTAAGTCCCGAGAAGGATTCGGGTAGCATTTGTAAGTCTCGAGAAGGATTCGCGTAAGATTTTGTCAGTCCCGAGAAGGATTCGGGTAGCTCACAAGCCCTGCAGGCAAAAGTAAGTCCTGGCACAGGAGTCAGGCACAAACCCCAGCAAAGGAGGCTGTGATTTGCTTTTAAGTCCTGATACGGTGAAGCCTAAAAATTGGCGGGTTAGGCAAACTAAAAATCAGGCAGTTGTTTTTCCTGACTGAGGGAGTCAGGCACGACCAGGATTCTTAAGGCCGAGGCTTCGTGTGTTCAAGTCCCGATAGATGTAAGACCTGACGTTGGGAAAGTTGGGCAATCAAGAGATTGGGCAGTTGTTTCAGTATAAAGTCCTGAGCATCAGGCAGAAATTTGAAGTTCAGTGGAGGAGGCTGAAGCTCCTCAAAGAAGGTTCTTTTTGAAATTACCGGTCAGTAAAGGCACCTTTGGGACTTTTTACTGTTGAGACCTGTAAAATGGGAGGGTGTAATAGTAAAAAGACCGGCAAGAGACTGAGGGACATACCTCCCAATAGTCCCTTAGGAGAACTGTTAGTAAAATGGGATTCTATAGAGGCCACGGAGGGATTAGATAAAGTGAAAATTATCCATTATTGTATGGAAGTGTGGCCAGAATTAGAGTTGCAAGGAGGATGGCCTTGGTGTGGGACAAAGGATAAGTGGATGTGCCAACAACTAAATAATTATCTGACAGCTCGAGGGGATACTGATCCTGAGCAATTATTGTATGTAGCTTGCTGGTTAAAGAGCGCTGTTGGGGATGAAGGGGTGCGAATTTGTAAGGTACAGAGGAAGAAAGAGGGGAATGAAGGAGGGGATGATAGGACTAGTAGAAAGATGGGATCCCCTGGATTGTTGCCTCCTTCTGCTCCTCCACCTTATAATCCTCTTCTTCAAGCACCTCAAATGGCAGGTCCGGTTCTTCCCCCGGCTGCCATCTCATTACCACCTGCTCAAACTCCTCCTTCTACCTCTTCAGCTTCCACCATGATAAACCCAGTATCTCCTCCAGTAACCACTCCCTCACAACCTCCTTCAGCCCCTCCAGTTCCTTCTGCACCACCACAAGTGCCTACTCCACCTGCTGCATTCTCCACCCCTCCTCCAGCTCCACTTAATATCCACTCAGGCTCTTCTCCCCCTCCTATTGCTGTCCCTTTACCTCCTACTAGTTGGGACACAAATGCCTCCTCGCCCAGTAAACAGCTATCAGCAAATACACTTGCTGATGGGCAGAATGTTCAGGGTAACCCAGATATCCCTCAAAGTAGTTTGGCATCTGAAGATGGGCCATACTGTAGCACCAGATCCAAGACCTCCAAGACAGAGAGACTCCCGTCAGAGAGTTTCCTATGGGAGGAGTAGCAGGAGGTGTTGGCTTTGTGAATGCTCCCCTAACTGCTTCTGAGGTGAGAGGATTCAAGAAAGAGTTGCGGCATTTAGTTGAGGACCCAGTGGGCATAGCCAACCAAGTGGATCAATTTCTAGGTCCAAATATCTACACTTGGGGGAGATGAATTCCATCCTGAGTATCTTATTTTCCCCAGAAGAGGTCCAGATGATTAGGGTGACTGGCATAAGAATTTGGGAGAAAGATAACCATCCAGGACCCCAGGTGCCATCAGGCGAGCAGAAATTGCCACTAACGGATCCCAGCTGGAACCTTAACCAGGAGGAGGGGAGGAAGGCCATGATGGAATATAGGTCTTTGATAGGATGGGGGATCAAAGAGTCAGTTCCCAAAGGAACTAATACCCAATTGGCATTTGAGGGTACACAGGAGAAAGATGAAGCTCCTGCTGCCTGGCTTAATCGCCTAAGGCGGAACTTCCAGTTGTACTTTAGAATAGACCCAGACACCCCAGAAGTTCAAATGCTACTAAAAGTCCAATTTGTTACCAAATCTTGGCCTGATATAAGGAGAAAACTGGAAAAGATGGAAGATTGGCAAGAGAAGGACATTAATGTGTTATTAAGAGAGGCATTGAAGGTGTATTTAAGGAGGGAGGAAGAAAAAGCAAAGGCCAAGGCTAAGATCATGGTTGCTGTAGCTAGAGAAAGTGCAGGGGAGGTGGGTCCACCACCAGGAGGAGGCAGAGACAGGCCAGTACTGACAGGTGCACGAAGGATTGAGAGACCTCAAGTCCCTTTGAGAGGACAACAGTGTTATTACTGTGGGGAGGCAGGACACATCAGGAGGTTTTGAAGAAAGCTCAGTCTCGATGAGGCAATAGCCAAGGAACAGGATAATTTAGGAAGGATTCTTAAGGGGGATGACTAGGGGTGCCAGGGGCTTTTTTCTATAGGGGACCCGATGCAACATCTAGAAGAGCCCTTCATAAACTTTGAAGTGGGACCCCTAAATGAGGAATTTGAATTTTTGGTTGATACAGGGGCAGATAAGTCCTGTCTCAACAAAATACCAAAAGGTATGGAAACTGGGAGAAAATTTTGTGAAGTATTGGGTGCGGAGGGGAGACCATTTAGAGCATCAGTGATTGAAGAAGTGAAAATAATTGGAAACTCAAGGCAATGTAAAGCTAATTTTCTTTATCTGCCTAATTTAGAAAAAAGTTTGTTAGGACAGGATTTGCAAGTTCATTTGGGGGTTGGGATTGTCCCAAGGGAAGGGAGGATGGTAGTACAAGTGATGAAGCTATCTCAAGGAGACGTTGCAGAGATAAATCCTGAGGTATGGGCTGAGGGGGTAGAGAGAGGCTTCTTAGACATTCCACCGATAACAATAAAAATGCAGGATGATACCTCACCCATATGGGTTAAACAGTATCTGATTTCCCTAGAAGGAAAGAAGGGGCTTGCTATAGTCATTGAACAACTGTTGCAAGAGGGAATTTTAGAACCCTGCATGTCACCACATAATACCCCTATACTGGCAGTTAAAAAAGCTGAAGGGAAATATAGGCTGGAACAAGATTTGAGGGAAGTCAACAAAAGAACCATTGCCAGACATCCAGTTGTGCCCAACCCGTATAGTCTCCTAAGCAGAATTCCAAGAGAACATGCTTGGTTCACTGTTATAGATTTGAAGGATGCTTTCTGGGCGTGTCCTCTGGCAACAGAATGTAGGGATTGGTTTGCCTTTGAATGGGAGGACTCAAGTACAAAGAGGAGACAACAGCTAAGGTGGACCCGATTACCACAGGGGTTCACCGAATCCCCCAATCTCTTTGGACAAGCTTTAGAGAGTTTGTTGGAACAATTTGTCCCTGAAAAAGAAGTGCAGATCCTGCAGTATGTTGATGACCTGATGGTATCAGGAAAGGAAAAAGATCAGGTCAGACAAACTAGTATTAAGCTTTTGAATTTTCTGGGGGAGAAAGGACTAAAAGTTTCCCAAGGGAAACTACAATTTGTGCAATCAGAAGTAACATACTTGGGGCACATAATAGGGGGAGGGTATAAGAAATTAAGCTCTTACAGAATTTCAGGTATTTTAGCTCTCCCGGCCACGAAAACGAAAAGAGATGTGAGAAAACTCCTGGGCTTGTTTGGGTATTGTAAGTTATGGTTAGATCAATACACACAGAGTGTGAAATTTCTGTACAATAAACTAGTGGATCCAGAACCCCTAATTTGGACAGCTGAAGATGATCAACAATTGGAAAACTTAAACTGTCTTCTGCCCCGGTCCTAAGCTTACCAGACCTCAGGAAGAGCTTTGACCTGTTTGTGAGTGTCGAAGAAGGTATAGCCTATGGAGTATTAACTCAAGAGTGGGGAGGGTGCAGGAAACCTGTGGCGTACATATCCAAATTGTTAGATCCAGTGTCTAGAGGCTGGCCAGTTTGTATACAAGCAGTAGCAGCAACCGCAATCCTGATAGAGGAGACTCAAAAATTGACCTTACAAGGAAAAATTAAAGTGCATACTCCTCATGATCTTAAGGCAGTACTGAAACAGAGGGCTCAGCAGTGGTTAACCTCAGACTGACGGATGTTTTTGAATAAAGCACTGGCTTGGACAGTGCTAAAAGAACTATACAAATTAACTCACTGGGGAGTCCAAGGACTATGTGATCATTTCTTAAGGAATAACCTATGCATTGGTGTATATAGCCTGGCTAAAGCTGTTACAAGAGGGTGTGTCATTTGTCAAAAACTGAACCAGAAAGTTATGAGAAAAGTAGCACCTGGAGGAAGGGAATTAGCCTTGAGACCCTTCCAAAGCATACAGATAGATTTCACTGAGATGCCCCCAGTGCAAGGGTACAGATATTTACTGGTTATAGTTGATCATCTCACACACTGGGTAGAAGCCTTCCCGACCAGAAGGGAAACAGCTCAAGTTGTAGCAAAAGCAATCCTAGAGAACATTATCCCCAGATATGGAAAGGTGAACACCATAGACTCAGACCAAGGTCCACATTTTGTGTCCCAAACATTACAAAATATAGTTGGGGCTTTAGGAATGAAATGGAGGTTGCATACTCTGTGGCACCCCCAGAGTTCTGGGAGGGTGGAGCGAATGAACAAAACTCAAAAATGTGTTAACTAAATTGATTGAAGAAACAAAAATGAATTGGCTGAAATGTTTGCCCCTAGCACTATTGCACATCAGAACAAGACCTCGGTCTGACATAAGAATTTCACCTTATGAAATGATGGTTGGGCTGCCAATCTTGTTAACACCTTATAGCACAGGAGACCATCTGGAAGGGGAAGAAGCTACCAGAAAGTATTTAGAAATAATTGGAAGAACTCTGGAAGGATTTAGAAAGAAAGGATACCTTCCTCAAACTTCCCCTCTCGACACAAAATTTCACAACATTAGCCCAGGAGATTGGGTTTTGATAAAATCATGGAATACGGGAACATTAATGCCTAAATTTGAAGGCCCCTTCCAGGTGCTCCTGATCACTAATTCAGCTGTGCAGACCAAAGAAAAATGTTGGACTCATATTACAAGCATAAAAGGGCCAGTCTCACCCCCAGGTACAGGACCAGAAAAAACATCAGCTTCTCCCTCTGGCATTGGACCAGAGTCCACACCACTCTCACCCCCCCGGCGCTGGACAAGATTCATCTGCTTCACAAGCTAAATCACCTGAGTATACTGTGATAAAAGGACCAAAGGATTTAAAGTTAACCCTTAAAAGGAAGAGTCAAAAAGACTGAATTGTGTGGGGGAAAAAAATTGGTATCAAGAGTTCTAATAGTGCTTAAAATGTTTCAAAACTGTTATGTATAAACTATGTTGGTAAAAAGTTTAAAGCTGTAAATAAGTAATTCTGGTTTAAGTTCCCCAATTTATTTCTAAAGACTCCAGGTTAATCCTCTACAGAATACTCCCCTGGGGGAGGAAACCAAAATTGGTACGGAATAGACCAAGAGGGGTTTAACCAGAGAAGGGGGTAGAAGGGACTCTAAAGAGCTTGGAAGCTTCTTCTCAGTAAAAAAAAATTCCCCAAGAGGCAAGGCCGGGTGGGCAGGCTGTGCAAGATGACCCATACCAGACTCTTGGGAAGGGTAGTAATGATGGCTCTGATTGCTGGTGTTGCTCTGGGGAGCCCAGGAGAGCCGTGCAGTGAATGCTACCAACCCCTCTATGAGGAGGAAGTGAGCTCCTTATCAAGAGTCCACATCAGTTCTAACCCTGATTGTGTTAACCACTCTCAATTGGTCCTTTATCAGAAAAATAAGAGAGTGTACTGGATAGCCCAGAATACTGCCACTTCTTGGCAGCCACTCCTAGGACAGTGCCCTATAGGGGAAGCCTGGTTGTGCTTTGAATGTGATGCTGCTGAAACAAGCTCAGCAGATCTAGTAAAAAGCAAAGAAATGGTGAAAATGGTAAGAAAAATTGTTTGTTACAAGTATTTATATGAGTGTACTGGAAAAGAGATAAACCCTGTTTGGAACACATTTCAGGGGAGCTCTAAACCCCTAGGTTTGATCTCATCTGGCAACTGCATTGCTAGAGTGATAAAACCAATTTTTTTATTACCCAAAGTGAAGTAAACAGGGCCAGGAGACTTCTTCTCCTTTTTAATGCCTTTATTAAAAGTGATCAGCTCAGGATTGGGCGGCTCGGCAGGGCTGCAGTCCCCGTCGTGTCTCCCAGGGCAACTCAAAGGAGGAGGATATGCGGAGCTCCGTCCACTAGGGGCAGAGCTGGGGGATCCGGTCCTCGTGGGAGCCTTTAGGGCGTGGTGTCCCCGTCAGATGTTGTTCCTCCTGGCCCAGTCGGCTCAGTCTCACCACCAGGGACGACTCCCGTGGTCAGGGTGAGAGGGACTCCGCATCTCTGCAGGCTCAGCACTCGGCTCCTCATGTCCAGACATCACTTTAGTCTCTCAGCTCTAATTTGGCTCATTGTTTTTGGGGTTTTCTCTGTGCGTTTGGAGTCGGGGTCCCAAAAAGCATGCTGGTCTTGGAGTCACTGTGCGTAACCCCCCCACCCTCTCAGGTGTCTTCACTATGCTGGGAAAATACACCTGAGCCTCAGGGAAGGGCCCTTACCTCGCCCTAGCCAGGGCTTTTACTAATACAAAAACAACTATTTACTACAACGACCCGTGATTACCACGACAAAACATGCAGAACCTTGGCAGGGACAGTGACCTGGCTACCTTTTTGTAACTTTTTCTCACAAAAAAAATATTAACAATTTTTGTTCATAACAGTTTATCTCTTTTCCAGTACACTCATATAAATACTTGTAACAAACAATTTTTCTTACCATTTTCACCATTTCTTTGCTTTTTACTAGATCTGCTGAGCTTGTTTCAGCAGCATCACATTCAAAGCACAACCAGGCTTCCCCTACAGGGCACTGTCCTAGGAGTGGCTGCCAAGAAGTGGCAGTATTCTGGGCTATCCAGTACAATCTCCTATTTTTCTGATAAAGGACCAGTTGAGAGGGGTTAACAAAATCAGGGTTAAAACTGATGTGGACTCTCGACAAGGAGCTCACTTCCTTCTCATAGAGGGGTTGGTAGCATTCACTGCACGGCTCTCCTGGGCTCCCCAGAGCAACACCAGCAATCAGAACCATCATTACTACCCTTCCCAAGAGTCCGGTATGGGTCATCTTGCACAGCCTGCCCACCCGGCCTTGCCTCTTGGGGAATTTTACTGAGAAGAAGCTTCCAAGCTCTTTAGAGTCCCTTCTACCCCCTTCTCTGGTTAAACCTCTCTTGGTCTGTTCCCTACCAATTTTGGTTTCCCCCCCCAGGGGAGTGTTCTGTAGAGGATTAACCTGGAATCTTTAGAAATAAATTGGGGAACTTAAACCAGAATTACTTATTTACAGTTTTAAACCTTTTTTCCCACATAGTTTACACATAACAGTTTTGAAACATTTTAAGCACTATTAGAACTCTTGATGCCAATTTTTTCCCACACAGTTCAGTGTTTTTGACTCTTTTTCCTGAGAGTCAACTTTAAATCACAGCATATTCAGGTGAATTAACTTGTGATGTGGATGAATCCTTATCCAGTGCCCGGAGATGAGTGGTGTGGACTCTGGCCCAATGCCAGAAGGAGAATGGGGTGGAGTCTGGTCCAATGCCAGAATGCCAAAGGGAAAAAAAACTGATGTTGAATCCTGGTCCAGTGCCAGGGGGTGAGAGTGATGTGAGTCCAACCGTTTTCTTTTGGTCTTCACACTTGAATTAGTAATGAAGAGTACCTGAAATAGGCTTTCAAACACAGGCATTAATGGTCTGCTATTTAATGATTTTATCAAAACTCAGTTTCTCTGTTTAATGTTATCAGTAATTTCTCTTTTTCCATAGCTTGTATGTTTCTCTCATCAACTTCTACATACTCTGTATTTTGCAAGGAGTTGTATTTCTCAGCTAACTTAACTCCCAAAGTACTTTTATTCTCCTATTTTTCTGTGTATTTAATTCACTGGTTTTCTGTTCTGTTTTTCAAGATCTTATTTATTTATATCTTGCTTCTGTTTCTTACTTTCACTTACAGCTTAAATGCTTCTTTCAACCCCTGACGCTTAAATTTTTTTTTTCCTTACACCACTCTTCTACACAATATACTTCCCTCTAAGGAGATGTGGTAAAACTTGTAATGCACAATCTACATTACCTTTATTCTAATTCGTTTATATTCACTCTCTCATTTCTCATTCACTTTCACACATTCCTCCACACCTTCAAGACTCAAACTTATTGCTAGAAAATCACAGGTCCCTATAGACCCTCCCTCACCTTGGGGTGGCCCACAGGTCTCATTATCTCTGGGCCTCTTGGAAGGGCCCAGACTCTGGTTGCCTCTGGTGCACATTCACCTGTGAGGCTGTCTGTGTGTCACTCACATTCTTACAGCTACGGCTCCCTCACACATCTGGGGAGCACTAGTCTGGTTTTCAGGTCACACACTTTGGTCACAGCCCCCACCCGCCCGGGGGACACAAGCCTGGTTTGCAGGTCACACACACACTTCCACTGCCCCCTTCCCACCTGCCTGGGAAGTTGAGGCTGAATTTGCTTGTGACTCACTCTCACACACACAACAAGACAACAATAAGGTACCTTTTACCTTCACATCACTAATTACAAGTTTAGTCTTACTGGCCAGTTTTGGTGCTATTGGATATCCTTTGTACCTGGCTGGTTTTTTGTCTAACTTCAGATGTTACTTTGTTGAGACAGGACTTATCTACTCCTGTATCAACCAAAAATTCTGATTCTTCATTTAGGGGTCCCCCCTCAAAGTTTACCAAGGGCTCTTCTAGACATTGCATCAGGTCCCCTAAAGTGTAAAGCCCCTGACGCTCTAATTGTCACTTCTAAGGATCTTTTCTAAATTATCTTGTTCCCTGGCTATTGCTGCATCGAGACTGAGCTTTCTACAAAACCTCCTAACGTGTCTTGGCTCTCCACAGTAATAGCAATGTCGTTCTCTCAAAGGGACTTGAGGTGTCTCCATCCCTCTTGCACCTGACAGTACAAGAGGCCTATCCTTGCCTCCTCCTGGGGGTGGACCCGCCTCCCCTGCACTTTCTCTAGCTACAGCAACCATGATCTTAGCCTTGGCCTTTGCTTTATCTTCCTCCCTCCTTAAATACACCTTCAATGCCTCTCTTAATAACTCATTAATGTCCTTCTCTTGCCAATCTTCCATCTTTTCCAGTTTCCTCTTTATATCAGGCCAAGATTTGGTAACTGTCCTGGTTTAGGACAAATTAGGGGAAATCTCCAAGAGGGAGCCCCCCAAAACAAAACAAACCTCCAACCACCCCTCCCCCAACACCGGGTTCGGGAAGGAATTTCTCGGAGGAGCAAAGTGGAAAACAAAACCTATTTATTTACAAGTAACAAAAGAACACTCCCCAACAAAAGAAAAGAAAAGGGACCAGACTGTGTTGTGAAGGGCGCCGAGCTTCTCTAACAGGCTTCGGGTGTCCTGGAGCTCTCAGGTCAGATCCGGAGCCAGTCCAGTATCTTCAGGGGAGGGTAAGAAAGAGAGAACAAAAGAAAAGGGAAAAAAAACAGCGCAAAAGCAGAAAGCAAGCAAGCAAGCAAGCAAGCAAGCAGCTAGCCAAGCCAAGCAGCAAAAGCCAAAAGCGCCTGGGCACACCCCCCCCTCCCCTTCCCCATCCCGCCGCAGCTAGATGGCCGGGGGGGGGGGGGGGGAAGGCACAGCTGCCAGACACAACACACGATATTGGGATAAAGGCTGTCACCCCACGACAGTAACAAATTGGACTTTTAGTAGCATTTGACCTTCTAGGGTGTCTGGGTCTATTCTAGAGTACAACTGAAAGTTCCGCCTTAGGCGATTAAGCCAGGCAGCAGGAGCTTCATCTTTCTCCTGTGTGCCCTCAAATGCCAATTGGGTGTTAGTTCCTTTGGGAATTGACTCTTTGATCCCCCGTATTATCAAAGACCTATATTCCATCATGGCCTTCCTCCCCTCCTCCTGGTTAGGGCTCCAGTTGGGATCCGTTAGTGGCAATTTCTGTTCACCTGATGGCACCTGGGGTCCTGGATGGTTATCTTTCTCCCAAATTCTTATGCCAGCCACCCTAATCATCTGGACCTCTTCTGGGGAAAATAAGATACTCAGGATGGAATTCATCTCCCCCCAAGTGTAGATATTTGGACCTAGAAATTGATCCACTTGGTTGGCTATGCCCACTGGGTCCTCAACTAAATGCCGCAACTCTTTCTTGAATCCTCTCACCTCAGAAGCAGTTAGGGGAACATTCACAAAGCCAACACCTCCCGCTACTCCTCCCATAGGAAACTCTCTGACGGGAAAGAGTCTCTCTGTCTTGGAGGTCTTGGATCTGGTGCTACAGTATGGCCCATCTTCAGATGCCAAACTACTTTGAGGGATATCTGGGTTACCCTGAACATTCTGCCCATCAGCAGGTGTATTTGCTGATAGCTGTTTACTGGGCGAGGAGGCATTTGTGTCCCAACTAGTAGGAGGTAAAGGGACAGCAATAGGAGGGGGAGAAGAGCCTGAGTGGATATTAAGTGGAGCTGGAGGAGGGGTGGAGAATGCAGCAGGTGGAGTAGGCACTTGTGGTGGTGCAGAAGGAACTGGAGGGGCTGAAGGAGGTTGTGAGGGAGTGGTTACTGGAGGAGATACTGGGTTTATCATGGTGGAAGCTGAAGAGGTAGAAGGAGGAGTTTGAGCAGGTGGTAATGAGATGGCAGCTGGGGGAAGAACCGGACCTGCCATTTGAGGTGCTTGAAGAAGAGGATTATAAGGTGGAGGGGCAGAAGGAGGCAGATAATCCAGTGGGTCCCATCTTTTACCAGTTCCATCATCCCCTCCTTCATTCCCCTCTTTCTTCCTCTGTACCTTACAAATTCGCACCCCTTCATCCCCAACAGCGCTCTTTAACCAGCAAGCTACATACAATAATTGCTCAGGATCAGTATCCCCTCGAGCTGTCAGATAATTATTTAGTTGTTGGCACATCCACTTATCCTTTGTCCCACACCAAGGCCATCCTCCTTGCAACTCTAATTCTGGCCACACTTCCATACAATAATGGATAATTTTCACTTTATCTAATCCCTCCGTGGCCTCTATAGAATCCCATTTTACTAACAGTTCTCCTAAGGGACTATTGGGAGGTATGTCCCTCAGTCTCTTGCCGGTCTTTTTACTATTACACCCTCCCATTTTACAGGTCTCAACAGTAAAAAGTCCCAAAGGTGCCTTTACTGACCGGTAATTTCAAAAAGAACCTTCTTTGAGGAGCTTCAGCCTCCTCCACTGAACTTCAAATTTCTGCCTGATGCTCAGGACTTTATACTGAAACAACTGCCCAATCTCTTGATTGCCCAACTTTCCCAACGTCAGGTCTTACATCTATCGGGACTTGAACACACGAAGCCTCGGCCTTAAGAATCCTGGTCGTGCCTGACTCCCTCAGTCAGGAAAAACAACTGCCTGATTTTTAGTTTGCCTAACCCGCCAATTTTTAGGCTTCACCGTATCAGGACTTAAAAGCAAATCACAGCCTCCTTCGCTGGGGTTTGTGCCTGACTCCTGTGCCAGGACTTACTTTTGCCTGCAGGGCTTGTGAGCTACTCGAATCCTTCTCGGGACTGACAAATCTTACGCGAATCCTTCTCGAGACTTACAAATGCTACCCGAATCCTTCTCAGGACTTACAAATCTGCCTGACTTCCCTCTGTCAGGACTTACTTTGGGTGCGTGCCACTCATACAAATATTCCCTCCGCACGCCTGGAGGGGGGGCGCCCTTTATTCCCCTTTGGGAGACGTAGTTCCACGTGCTTCCCCCTGTTTCTGGCCGGCCCCTTCGCAGGAGTCCAGAAACGCGGTACAAAGGGGTCCACTCTCAGGTCGAGGGTCCGGCTGCCGGCCTTCGTCTCATTCACACACACATGCACACGTCTCCCGCTCCCGCCAGCGGGTTTCTCACCACTCCGGTGCTCTGGTGCTCCTCTGCGTCGCTGGTCCTGAGCCGATCCCTCTGGTCCTGATAGCCAGCTGTCCTGAAGTTCCAAGATGGCCAGTCTTGAGTCTTCTTGCGGTGTGGCTATTTCGGACGAGCACCTCCAGCTGATATAAACAGGGCCAGGAGACTTCTTCTCCTTTTTAATGCCTTTATTAAAAGTGATCAGCTCAGGATTGGGCAGCTCGGCAGGGCTGCAGTCCCCGTCATGTCTCCCAGGGTGACTCAGAGGAGGAGGATATGCGCAGCTCTATCCACTAGGGGCAGTGCTTGGGGATCCGGTCCTCATGGGAGCCTTTAGGGCGTGGTGTCCCCCGTCAGATGTTGTTTTGGTCTGAGTCTTGCTTCCTGCCAGGCCTGGCTCGGGGGCTCTCGAACACAAGGTGAGGATCAACGAAGGTTTCCAGCGTCTCTGCAGGCTCAGCACTCGGCTCCTCACATCCGGACATCACTCCAGTCTCTCACTCTTCTTTGGCTCGTTGTTTTTTGGGTTTTCTCTGTGCGTTTGGAGTCGGGGTCCCAAAAAGCATGCTGGTCCTGGAGTCACTTTGCATAACCCCCCCACCCTCTCAGGTGTTTTCACTTTTCTGGGAAAAGTACACCTTAGCCTCGGGCAAGGCTCTGCTAATACATAGGGAGCGATCAGCTACAACGACCCATGATTAACATGACAAAACACGCAGAACCTTGGCAGGGACAGTGATCTGGCTGCCTTTTTGTAACTTTTTCTCACAAAAAAATATTACCCGAATTTTTGTTCATAACACAAAGAAACTGGATCAAGTTTGGGAGTTCCTATATATAATGATTTGGGAGAAATTAAAGAAAACCAGGAAAGTGAAATAGAAATTGAGAAAATCCAAAATTGTAAAAGCCAAGTTCGGATCCCAATATCTGTATTGAACAAAGTCATCCGGCTCCAGGCGGTATTAAAAATAAAGAATTCAATTATTAGGAACATTTCAAACGAAATAAAAAGATTAGCATGTGTAAATAATCAAGATCAAACTCCTACACTTGATCCCAGTGGGTGGGAGAACTTGGAGACTTTCAGAAAAGATGTATGGGAAAGGGTAATTTTTCTCGCTGTGTGTGTACTTGGAGGATTGCTCTTTTTACTATGCTTATTTATCTGTTTTAGTAAAATAGTATTTGCTGTGCAGACCAACCTGAAGTAACCAAGGAAAGTAACAAGTTTAAGTAACCATGCTTATGAAAGT
This sequence comes from Zonotrichia leucophrys gambelii, assembly GCF_028769735.1. Classification (NCBI taxonomy): domain Eukaryota; kingdom Metazoa; phylum Chordata; class Aves; order Passeriformes; family Passerellidae; genus Zonotrichia; species Zonotrichia leucophrys. Next base: position 74,258 of record NW_026992294.1, on the reverse strand, counting down.
GCACAAGAATTTTAGAGTAGATTCAAAACAAAAAATTGTGAGTTGATGCGAGCTTAAACTTTAAGTTCGATCAAAGAAAAAGAGGGGGGACTGTTATGAACAAAAATTCGGGTAATATTTTTTTGTGAGAAAAAGTTACAAAAAGGCAGCCAGATCAGTGTCCCAGCCAAAGTTCTGAGTGTTTTGTTATTGTAATCACGGGTTATTGTAGTTAATGGTTGCTTTTGTATTAGTAAAAGCCCTGGCTAGGGCAAGGTAATGGCCCTTCCCCGAGGCTAAGGTGTTCTTTTCCCAGCACAGTGAAGACACTTGAGAGGGTGGGGGGGGTTATGCAAAGTGACTCCAAGACCAGCATGCTTTTTGGGACCCCGACTCCAAACGCACAGAGAAAACCCCAAAAACAACGAGCCAAATAAGAGTTGAGAGACTGGAGTGATGTCCGGATGTGAGGAGCCGAGTGCTGAGCCTACAGAGACGCTGGAAACCTTCGTTGATCCTCACCTTGTGTTCAAGAGCCCCTGGCCAGGTCTGGGAGGAAGTGAGACTGAGACGAAATCAACATCTGACGGGGACACCACGCCCTAAAGGCTCCCACGAGGGCCGGATCCTCGAGCTTTGCTCCTAGTGGACAGAGCTGCGCATATTCTCCTCCTCTGAGTCGCCCTGGGAGACACGACGGGGACTGCAGCCCTGCTGAGCCGCCCAATCCTGAGCTGATCACTTTTAATAAAGGCATTAAAAAAGGAGAAGAAGTCTCCTGGCCCTGTTTATTTCAGTGTGCAGCTCTGCTCCAGGGCAGCACGGCCGCTCCTCCTGCACAGCGTCCCTGCGGCTTCTGCGGCACCACTGCGGCCTCGGGCAAACGCTTCCGGCTCCCACAGCTCGCCTACGGCTGCCCTTCCCATGCCAGAGCTCTGCCAGCGCTCCAAGCACCGAGAGGGGCTTGAAACCGCCTTGCTTACGTTGCAAAACCTCAAGAGACCCTTCCAGGCCTCCTTATGGGCCCCGGAGGGACTCCAACCCTGAGGCATTCCTTCGGATCAGGACAAAATGCTGCCCCAGGGGAGGGACTTTGAACTCCCACCTCCAGCTGCTCCCTGCCCTAAGGATCCAGGGAGCTGCCCCAGCGCCACAGATGGGAGTTTGGGACAGCGAGGCTCCCTCGGGCCCCGATGCTAATGTTTAGCCCAGAGTCTCTAGATGTTCCCGACTCCCACGCAGCCCCGGGTGACCGGGTTGCCCCCGCCCGGCGCCGCAGGGCCCCGAGCCCATGGTTAGAAAAGGATCAGTATCCATTCCCAACCCCTTGCCGGAGAGTCTGGCCATTTCCCACCCCAGCACAACCTGCAGCTCCCACCACAGCTGCCCCGAGGCAGGCACCGGGGGTTCGGCTATGAGGCCCGGGTGCCTCCGACAGGGATGGAAAAGAGACCGGTTCATGAGGATTCCTCTGCAGACATCTCAGTGAAGGTCACCCTGGCCACCTCCTGAGCCATAAGGCCACAGACAAGTTTCAGATACAGAACTCTGTCCAGAGCTGCCAGAGGAGGGAGGGAGGGAAGCCATTAGATAATCACAGTCCTGAAGGCAGTGCCTGGACTTGGTGTTTTTTATAAACAAAAATCTGCCAATTTTTTTGTGAGAAAAAGGTTACCACTGTTGCTGCTGGGGTGCTGCTTGTGTGTTATGGTAAGTATGGGTCGTTGTCGTTAATAGTGTGTGGTGCAAAGCTGTGTTTCATGTCAGGTACAAACAGGTGACGTGTGTAGTTGTGAATGCGAAATGTGTGGACCCAGACAATGGGAGAGCTGTGAATTCTAATAATAACTGAGGAGAATAAAGCATGGAAAAAGGCCTTTGAACCTATCTTTTGTTTGCAATTAACCTTAGTTGATTTAGGAGCATTGGAATTAAGGTGTTAAAGATGTTGCTTTTTGCTTGCATTTAATCCATAAAAAGCTCTGCAATAATAACCTTTTGAAGTATAATTTTAGAATATTACTTGTATCCTTGAAACTATAGTTTTAGAATATATATAAAGGAAATATGCTTATCTCACGCCCTATTGAAGTAGAGAAAAACAGCTTGAGAAAGGAAGATGAACATCACCTCAAGGGTTTATGGTTTCAACCAAAGGGAAGCTGGACATCACTTTTATGAGATTTATAGTCTCTGCAACTAAAAGGTGGACACACATCTGGGGAGCTGGACCCCACCAGATGGGATTTGACTTTCTTCTTTCGGAAACTGGACCGTCACCATCTGGGGATACTCCTTTGAGATACATCCTGAGAAATTAAAATCACAATAGTGTATAGAATTGTGATGTAATAATTTGGAATAAGAATTGCTGATGAGTAAAAGATTGGAGATAGAAACCGCTGAAAAAAACTGATGAGTACCCCTATAAATACCTGTAACCATCAATTATCGGTGTGCAGTTGGAGGGAAAACTTCCCCCACTGTACCCAGCGCTGTATTGCTCATACTTTACCATATTAATTAATAAATTGATTGCTGCTTGACTATTGGCCTAGTCAAGCTTCTTATTCATAACAATAGTTGTTTTTGTATCAGTAAAAGCCCTTGCTGGGGCCGAGTTAATGGCTCTTCTCTGGGACAGTGAAGGGTGGGGACCTCCCCGAACAGTGAGGAGAAGAGACTTAGGAGCGGGGGAGACATGCAAAATAACCTCAAGACCAGCATGCCATGAGAAGCTACTGCTTCTAGCTTGCTAAAAAAGACCCCCAAACAACGAGCCAACTAAGAGCTGAGAGATTGATGTCTGGATGTGAGGAACGGAGTGCTGAGCCTGCAGAGATGCTGAACACCTTCGTAGTCCCTCTTACCCTGAGCACCGGAGACGTTGGGACCGGGAAGGGCGGCGAGGCTGTGGAGGTGAAGCAAGGGGTCACCTAGCCCTAAAGACTCCCACGAGGACCGGACCCCCAGCTCTGCCCCTAGTGGACAAAGCTGCGCATATCCTGCTCCTCCTCATCGTCCTGGGAGAGGCAACGGGAGACTGCAGCCCCGCTGAGCTGCCCAGCCCTGAGCTGATCACTTTTAGTAAAGGCATTAAAAGGAGAAAAAGCCTCCTGCCCTGTTTATTTCAGTGTTGATACTATTTTACAGACAGATAGCTGTGATTGTCTCTGGACATTAATTCTCGTGCTCAGTCTATTCTTTCAGATCTTTCTTGAAGCGGGTTGGAGGCTTTGGGGATCTTGAGTGGTCACTTCTCCTCCCCACTAGATCAATCTTTGGTGGACAGATCCTGCCCTTTCCTGTGCTGATGCTGTCTTTAGTTTGTTTTGTCTCCAGGGACTAGAAAAAGGATGTTTGCCAGAAAAGTGGTGCCCTAGCCTCACATGGCCCCTTCCACGGTCACATCATGTTCTTGCTTCTTCACCAACAGTCCTTGGATGGCTTTCCATGTTTGAGACATCTCCATCATCCCCCTCTCTTCTGGACTCCTCCTCATACCAATAATAAGCTGCTCCTATGTGATCTTGGTGTCAGTTAATAAACAGATCTTTGAAAGTGTAACTAATTTAGAAAGTAAACCTGATCCCTTTGTCTTCACCAAACATCTGTAAAAAAGGACGGGGCTGGTGTAAAGCAAAATAGGGCTTAATATTGAATCACTTTAGAAGTTCCCCTGCACCATCCCTGCACTGAAAAATATTTCTCACTAAAAATCTAGCACTGCATTAGTATCAGTGACATCCTGCCCCCAAAAGGATAACTACAGATACTAATAATGAAAAGTTAGGCGACTCCAATATTAAATTAAAGCTTACAGCGATTTAATAAAAGCATCCCGAACCTCTGACCCAAATAATAACCCCTAATCTAACTCTATCCTACCCAAACTGTAAGTCCTAGACCTACACCTAACCAAACCACAGCCCTAACCCTAACCACTAACCCTAACTGTAACCTCTAGCCCTAATTGTAACACAAATCCTCTCCTTTACTGTCCTTGGTTTCAGTGTTGGGGCCCTTGGCTGGGCTGGTGGTGTCCAGGTCATGCTACACCTCTGTGTAACCCAGGTGTTGTCCAGGTGGAGTGCTGTATTGTAGCAGGTGTTATCCAGGTGGATCCACACCTGTGTGGAACTCAGGTGTTGTCCAGGCGTAACACCATGTAGGAGTGTGTGACCTAGGTGCTGTCCAGGTGTAGTGCATTTTGCATCAGATGTTATCCAGATGTATCTATGCCACACGTCTTTGTGACTCAGGTGTGTGTCTGTCACATCCATGTCCAACCCAGATGTTGTTGCCTCTCACTGACAATTTCTCTCCTCAGCTAATTCTGTCACCTTCATGGGAACAGATGGGGATGCATACACATTTCAGACATGACATCTGTTTTGCTGCCTACATGCTTCTGTGTACACACAGCTGATACAGGTGTTGCTCAGTGGGTATTTATTGCTGTTTCCGTCATAATGCAGCCCTTGTGGGAGCACATCCTTCAGTGGGGGGTGGGGTGAGGGCAGTTAGGCAACCCCCCTACCCTGAATGTGCCAGGTGTCACCTGCTCATGATCCGCAGATATACACCTGCTCCTCTGTGGTCCTGGGGGCGTTGGGGGATACTGAGAGGGTCTTGTGGGGTGGCAACGGACTCCAGGGGGCCTCAGGGGTCTTTGACAGGGCGCCAGGAGTCTCGGGTGGTCCCTCAGTGGCCTTGAAGTCGTCAACACGGAAAGCCCAGCGCCCCGGGACCCCCAGGTTGCTGCGGTGGCTAAGGCTCTGCACTGCGGGTGTGCGTGACCCTGGCACATTGTAGTAATGGACATCATCTCCACTGTTGAACCCAGCCTGCAGGAGGGAAGATGAGGGAAGAGGGGGGAACATGAAGAGAGGGGAACAGGGGGATGGTAGAAGGTGGGGGGTAAATTTTGCCCAAATTCCCATTGAATTTTACCAAAAATGAGATTCATTTCACCCCAAATACACTTCATTCCACCTAAATACCTCTGATTTCAGACCAAATCTCCCTGATTTCACTACAAATTTCCTTAATTCTACTCCAAATTCCCTTAAATCCTACTTAAACCCCCCCTAATTTCACCCCAAATCCTTTTAATTCCACCCAAATCTCCTTCATTCCACCCCAAAATTCTTTATCCCCCTCAGGCCCAGAATCCCTCCTAGCTGAGTGTCCCCCATCCCTTGGACTGTTCTCATCTGCACAGGGATGTCCCCATGCCCAGGGTCTCCTGTGCCTCTCTCTGTCTCCACCTGTGCAGGGATGCCGCCCAGGCCAGTGTGGGGATCTCCCTGGTTAGCAATGCCAGTTGTCCACTGCAGGTCTCCGTAGTTGAGCAGGACAAAGCATGTGACACCATCTGAGGCCAGCACAGCCTGGAAGGTGTTCACCTGCAGAGGGACATTGTCACCATGTTACCATCACCCCCAGCTATGTCTCCATCCCTGTGTCCCCAAACCATTGGTGCCACCATGGTTAGGGACATCATGGTTGAAGGTCAAGGTATTTGAGCCCCCCACCTTGCCCCATATCCCACCTTGTCTGAGGCAGCCCCAAAATAGGCCACACGGTCCCAGGTGGCCACGAATGCCCAGGTCGGCTGTGGGGGCCGGTCCCCAGGTGGCACAGCAGGTGCCAGGTCCTGGGCCAGGCGTGCCAGTAGCTGGGGGTCCCGGCTCTGCCGGTAGAAGACATCTCCTCCCAGACGGGTGTCCACATCAGCCCAGTAAGGTGCCACAAAGGGGCGGTGGCCTGGCAGTGGGAAGGGCTGGGGGGTGAACTCCGGGACCATTGTCCCAAAGGACAGCACACCGTTGTTGTTCACCTGCAGGCAAAGGTCACCCATGGCACACACCTGTGTGGCACCAACCACAGTGACCCTGCATGGTAGTACAGGTCACCCCAGTCATGGGGATCTCAACTATGGTGGTCCCTGTCATGGTGATCTCAACTGTGATGACCTTCAACCTCCAGTCAGTCAATGCAGAAGCTCCTAGTATGAGCCTGGGAGCCCCAGTGTCACCCCAGAATGTACCATTATAGGGCTAGAACCCCAAAACCACCTGAGGGTTCCATAGGTGTCCCCAATGTCTTCATCAACCCCCATGAGTATCCCTGATGTCCCCAGGGGTCCCCACTCACCAACATAGTCAAGGAGGGGGAGGAAGAAGAGGTGACATCAACTCTGGTGGCTGCATCCAACTTGTCACCTTCCCCTTGGTGTCACCCTCCATCTGTGTTACCCACCAAATGCTACCTCCCCCATGTTCCCCTGGTCACATGACCCACATAGAGTGAGCGGTGGGCACGTCCAAAGAAGGAGAAGCTTTCCTGCAGGAAGATCTCAGGGCTTGTCCCATCATCTTCATGGCGGGTGGCCTCATCCCCCATCTCTGGCCCGAAAGGATACAGGACCGTACCTGGAGATACACACCTCTCACACACTGGGACACACACCCAGTGGCACACAGGATGCCACCTGGGGAACACACCCAATGGTGGACATGGTAGACACAGTGGACACAGGAATTCGGGAGACCAGTCACCAACGGCACCTCGGACCTCCCAGGGTGGAGATGGGACCTTCCAGTATGGGCCTGGGGTTCCCCATTTAGGTCAGGGACTCCCAGTGTCACCCCAGAACCCCCCAGTGTGGGCATGGGGCCTGCTGGTAGGAGACTAGGATGTCCCAGTATGGAGCTGGGATATCCCAGTATGGGGCTGAGACCTCCTGATGTGGGACTGGGACCTCCAGAACCTACCAGTATGGGGCTGGCACCTCCCCAGTATAAGCCTGGGACCCCAAACTCACCCAGGGGTCCCAAAGGGGATCCCAATGTCTTCAGGGGTCCCCAGTCCTCTGCGTAGCTGAGGAGGAGGATGACAACGACGGGGGAGACCTTCATGTGTCCAGGCCTGGGGGAGTGTGAGGGGATCCCCTATCAACCATGTCCTCAGGTCCCCTGTGACCTCTCCGTCTTCCCCATGTCCCCAGTGTCCCCATATCCCCCATGCCCCTCCATGTCTCCCCCAATGTCCTCAGTGTCCCCAATGACTCCCCCCCACCATGTCCCTTTGTCCTTCCTATGCCCCTCATGTCCCCCCTCCAGGTCCACCCTCCATATCCCCATGTCCCCCCATGTGCCCCAGTGTCCTCACTGGTCTCCCGAGTTCCCCTGTGTCCACCATGTCCCACATGTGCCCCCATGTCCCATATGGCCCCATATACCCCGTGCCCACCAGTGTCCCCACTCACTGCACTCCCATGGTCCCAGTCTGTCCCAGTGCTGACACTGGAGCCACTTTATGCCCAGGGAGGGAACAGGCTGGGGGGTGGGGGATGACATGGGACACCCCCAGCTGGCACCACCCAGGGCCCCAGGCAGTTCCGTCTCTGCCCAGACTGCAACTGGGGGGGACTGGAATGGACTGGGATGGACTGGGGAGGACACTGAGGTGGGGGCTGGGATGTGCTGGGGGACACTGGGAAGGCTGGAGGGGACACTGGCAGGGGGCATTGATAGTGGCCAGGATTCATTGGGAGGCACTGGGGGCTACAGAAATGTACTGGAAGACACTGAGAATGTTGGAGGGGCACTGGGAAGGAAACTGGGAGGGACTGAGATGCACTGGGAGGCACTGGGAGATGCTGGGACATACTGGGGGGGGCACTGCAAGCCTTAAACGGGCACTGGGGGGACACTGAGTGACACTGGGATTGTGCATGAGGAGTGACCGGGAGGGACTGGGACAAACTGGGAGGGTTTTTGGAACACCATGGGGAATAGTGGGGGAGGACTGGAATGCACTGGGAGGGACTGGGGACAATGGGGGTATACTGGGGCCAGCTGAGGGGGGCTGGAAGAGATTGTGGGGGGGGGGGGGGGTGTCCTGGTTCAGGACAAATTTGGGAGCGAAAAGCCTTATACAGTGTGGGAGCGAAAAGCATTATACAGTGAACCCAGGACAGGGGAGTAGGGGACTGTTATACTGGGAGAGACTGGGGATACCGGGAGGCACATGGGGGCACTGCGGGGTGGGCATTGGCATTTACTGGGGGGTACTGGTGAGGGGTCACCTCCGGGTGTGCCGCAGCACACACCTCCCCTGTGGACTCGGATGTCCGGGAACCCCCTCCCCTCCCCCTCCGCGGCACCAAACATCCGGGTGCCCCCCCGCCCTTCCCTCCCCGTGGGACTCCGGCGTTGGGAAATATTGACCGACGGGGGGGGGGGGAAGGGGCGACACGGAACTGCCCGCGGCAGGACAGGGTGCGACCAGCGCCCCCCACTGCCCCCCAGCATATTCCCACACTCCTGTTTTCCCAGAATTCCCAAGATTTTATCCCGCATCACCCGCAAACGGCGTTTTCTGTCAGGTTTAATTTGGGGGGCGAAAGCATAGATCTGGGACTTATAAAATTCCGGGTTTTCCGGATCTGAAGCTGTTTGTGGCTGACGTCAGTGATAGGGCGCAGCTACGCAGGTGAAATGTCGATTTTCCACATCACTGAATGGGAAGAAAGGCAAACTCGAGGGGGACTTTGTGGTAGTTTCCCCCAACTTAGGGTATTTTCCCCCTTTTCTGGACTTGTTATGCCCATTTTTTAACTCTTTCCCCCCAGTTGTTGGTCACTTTCCCCAGTTTGAGAGGCTCTTCCCCCTTTTTTATTCATTTTTCCCCTGTTTTGGACTCTTCCCCCCCCCCCCCCCCCCCCCCCCCGCCCTTGTCTTGTGCTTCTCTGCCAGTCCTCTTCCCCCCCTTTATGGGGGCTCTTTCCCCCCTTTCTGGTATCTCTCTTCTCTGCCTTTTTACCTGTTTTTTGTGCTCTTGCTCACTTTTTAATACTCCGTTCCCCATTTTGGGGTCCTTCACCCATTTTTGGTGTCTTTTCCCATCCCTTTGAGTTTTTATTCTAATTTGGGGGGTTCTTCCCACCTTTTTCCTCCCGCTTTTTCTCCTTTTTTGATCTCTTTTTCACTTGTGTCAGTTCTTTTCCTCTATTGGCTCCTTTCCTCATTTACAGATCTCTTTTCCCATCTTTTGGGGTTATTTGTGCCCCCCCCCCCCCCCCACCCCATCCGTGCTCTTGCACCTTTTTTTTTGGTCTCTGTTCCTTAATTTTGGGGTCTTTGTAAACCCAAAATTTCACCAGTTTGGGCTCTTCCCCTTCATTTTGGTCTCCTTTCCCATCTTTTTGGGGCTTTTTTCTCCCTTTTTGGGAATTCCTTTCCCCGTTTTTGGTCTCTTTTTCCATCGTTTGAGCCTTCTTTCCCCTTTTTAGGGGGGATTCTTTCCCTCTTTTTTAGGCTATTTTGTCCCCCATTTTGGCACTCTTCCCCCTAGTGCCACCCCCAAGACACCCAAATCCCCCCAGTCCCCCTCCCCCAGTGTCCCCCTGGTGTCACCCACCTGGGTGATTGTGGATGTGACAGCCTGGTCGCATCCAGATGGAGAGAAAGCTAGATAAATTTTCCCAGAATTGGTCTGTGGAGCTGTAGGGAGCTGGAGACAAACAATGATAGCCAAATACTAAAACAGCCTGCAGGTGGTTTTTTTTCTGTTTTGCTCAAAAGATTGTTTACAAATGGATGTCTTGTTAATTAGCCAATCAGGTGAAATATATTGATTAAGTGACCAGTCAGGTGCCCACGCTACCTCCACCGTCACCCCCACAGCGCCCAGTTCCACCAGGAATCCCGGGGTTCGGCGGATCCGGAGGGTCGTGTGCGTCTCCGTGATGGTCAACGGTCCTGGCAACTCTGCAGGCAGGGTGTGGGGACCCCGTTGAGCTGGAGAACACTGAATTAAGGGAAAAAAAACGGGATTTGGGGTGATACAGGGGTGAAGGGCAGTTGGAGGAATCTGGGTGGAAAAGAGGGAGTTTGTGGAAAAATTATGGGATGCATCAAGGCATGGTGGGGGTAGCATGAGGGACAACCCATGTTGGTGCTTCTCTGACATGAAATTGGAATATTTCATGTCAGAGAATAAAGAGCAATTTTGGTCAAAATTATGGGGTGGGTCAATTTATGGATCTCTCTTAGTGAAGCACACAGGCTTCACCGGCAGGAAACTGGGAGCAGAATAGAACAATCTGGGGAAAAATTAAGGTAAGAACGTCCTGTGGTGCTGGTGAGACATTTTTGGGTACCAGCCAGGATGGTGACAACTTACTCAGACCTTTCTGTTCTTCCGCATGGTGATGAGGCTGTGGGGGGTGAAGAGGTGAAGTGCCACCACTGCCGGCTGGTCCCCAACATCCCTGACCTCCCTCAGCAACTGGAACCACACAGGGTCCCAGGGGTCACACGCTGGCCACCAGATAGATGCCGGTGGCTCGGGTGGCCCTGGTGACGCCGTCAAAGGTGACAAAGTGAGTGGCAGGGACAGGGCGCAGCATCCCTGGTGTGCAGTACAGGTGTGGGTGCTGTCATGGAGGCCGCAGGTGTGGCTGAAGGGACAAGTGAAGGGATGGCACTGGAAGCTCCCAGGCCCCCAGCAGGTGGAGGACTGGAGCAGTCAGAGGTCAGGATGGTCTCAGTGATCTGTTTTCCATGGATAAAATGTGGAAAGTGAGGAAAAGTGGCCTAAAATGGCCAAAAAATGGGGAAGAGGTCTTATGGGAGGGAGGGAGAGGGCCCATGGCTCCCATATCCCCTATGTGTCTTCATATCCCCAGTGGGTGCCCATGGGGATCGCTAACATGTCCCCAGCATGTGGCCATGTCCCCACACATCTCAATGTCCCCCATGGGAGGCACACTGCAGGGACTGGGACCTGATGGGGGACACTGGGAACACTGGTGAAGACAGAGGGAGACATTGGGACAAGCTGGGAGACTAGGAAGGACACTAAATTCCCCCACTAAGAAGCTGGGATGCATTGGGAGGCACTGTGGGGAGAACAGAGACAAATTGGGAAGGATTGGGAATGCTGTGGGGGAAATTTGGGGAGGACTCAAATACCCTGGGAGGAACTGTGGCAATACAGGGAATACTGGGGGAGACTGGAGGGGAGAAGAGACCCTGAGCTCTCTCAGCCCTGAGGTAATGGGGGATCCACTGGGGGATGTGTGTGGGGAAAGTGGGACACACGGGGAGAAATTGTGATGTGGGGTATGCTGGGTATACTGGGAGGGACTGGGGACACTGTGGGAGGCCCACTGAAGGGACCCGGGATCACCATGAGGAGCCTGGAAGGAGATAGGGCTGGAGCTGGGCTGTGCTGGGAGGCACTGGGGCCACACCCGCCTGGAAGTAGCGCCCCTGGTGGAGGCAGCCGCAGGTCCGGGAGGATGCAGCGGCCCCGTGGAACAGCAGCCCCTCGGCGCACTCACACCCCTCACAGCAGCGCTCACTCCAGGCGCCGGGGCCGGCACACCTGCACAGGTGTGCTCACAGGTGCGGGCACACAGCTGGTAGTGCCTCTTTGGGGGGGCAGGTGAGAGCTGGGAAAGGGAGGGAAGAAACAAAGGGGGTCAATGGGGGCAGTGGGTCTACTGGGGGGTCATCTGGGGTCAATGGGTGTCTCCTGGGATCAATGCCATCCCATCTTTGGGGTGGGTGGTCCCAAGGGAAATCCATGAAAATAGGATATAAAAGAAAAAATGCAGAAAACAGGGCAAAAGTGCAGAAGAATAGGGAAAATAGTGAACAAATTACAAGGTAAAGGGATGTACATGCATACCTTCCCTATAAATAGGGAAAAAAGGAGAAATGCAGGATAAAAAGACATAAATGTAATAAAATAGAGGGGAAATGCTGGGGGAAAGTGTAAATATTAAAAAATGAGAGAAAATGCAGAAAAAGAAATGCAAATGCATAATACAGAGAAAAATACAGGCAAGAAAAATATATAACTGCCTAAAAATAGGGGGAAGAAAGGAAATTAAGGAGAAATATGACATAAAAATAGGAGGGTGGAAAGGGGGAAAATGCTAGGAAAATTAGAAGAAAAATAGGGGAAAATGCAAGAAGTAAAGGTGTAAATGCATAGGAAATAGAGAAAATGGTGGGAAATTAATTTTTAAAATGTAAATACATTTAGCCAAGAAAAATAAAGAAAACACTATGGAAAAAGAGGTAAATGCAGATGAAAGGAAAGCAGAGAGAAAGCAGAAAGAAAGTAAATGCAGAGAGAAAGGAAAGCAGATGCAGGAAAAATATAGGTAAGGATATATAAATAAAAGAAGGAAGAATGAGAACAAGAAAAAATGAAGCAAATGCATAAAAATAGGGGGAGAGATGACGGGAAAAAAAGACACAAAATACAAAAAACAGGAATAAAAGCCAGAAAAAGTACCTTATAGTATTCTTCATCCCTAAAGCATCCACAGTAATATTTGGGAACGCATCTGCGTCTGTCACAGACAGAACCCTGGTGGCACTGCCAGCCCTCAGTGCAGGTTTGGGGACAGGTGGTGGTATTTTGGGTGCAGATGTTGGCACAGGTGTTGGTGCTAAGGCAGTAGGTGCTGTTGGCTGGGCAGGTGAGGGCTGGAGTTTTCATGGAATCATGTATTGATTTGGGTTGGAAGGGACCTTAAAGCTCATCCCATCACCATCATCCCATGTCCTGTGTGTCACCACTGTCACCCTGACCCAAACAGGGAACATTCCCCACCTGTGCCCCCCAAGCTCCAGTATCACGTGGAGATCTTCCCAACTCCAAACAGGGGACATTTGCCCTCCCAAACTCGCAGCAGAAGGATGGTGTCCTCCGAGCCCCCACAGTGACTCTGGCACCTTGGCATGCAGTGACACAGCTCTGGATACTCTGGCACAGGGCATGTGTGTCCCCTCCCCTCATACAGAGGTCATGGATGCAGGATTGGGAATATGGGATGGGGTCAATGATGCGATGGCAGAAGCCAAAGGGACTTTCAGGGGCCATGAGGAGGCCACAGCAGCTGGGTTGTTGCAAGATTGCCACTTTCTTCTCTGTGCAGGTGGGACACTCATCCTTGGAACAGGCGTCATCACAAGGTGTCTCTGTTGTTTTCCATGTCGATCTGGAGCCAGCTGGCCACTGGAAAGCTGGAAATCATCATTGTATTGGCCATTGTAGCTGCCACAGAGGCCACACAAGTGCCCCATGTAGGTCTGGGGGACTGTGACCATCATGTGCTGGATGAGGTCATAGTGGACAACGAGGCTGAAGTCAGTGCAGAGCAGGACACCTGTCCCATGTGGGTAGACCTGGACCTGTCCCTCATTCAGGATGGTGAGGAGATTGTGACAGGTGGAGTCCACCTGGGATAGAGTAGGAAGAGTCCTCCAGTGACAAGGTGGGACCCAAAATTTGGGGAAAACACCTTCCAAACAATATTCTGACATATTTGTGGATCCCACTTGGAAGGAAAAGTTCGTATGAGAAAGGATTAGTCTTGGAGATCGGGTGAGGGCACCCCTCACCAAGGAAACAGAGTTTCAGGGTTGATAGGAGCTACAATGAAAAATTTAAGGAAAACAGCTTCCAACCAAGGTTTTAATGCATTTAACGATCTTACTTAGAAAGAAAAGTTGGACTGGGATTGGAGATGGGCTGAGGAGTCCCTTCCATCAAAGAAACCCAGTTTGGGGGCATCCTGGGAAATTTGGAACATAAAGTGCCTTACCATGACGTCAGCCCTTTTTCTGTGTTTCAAGGTCAAGGTGACCCCATAGACTTCCACAGACAATGCTTGGATGCTTGGGACCTTCCCCTTCTGCTGCTCCTCCTTCTAGAGTGTGACAATAAACGATGTCACGTTGTCACCTGTGCTAGTCAGGGTGAGGACATAGGAGCACGTACCAGCGATGTTGAAGGCCATCCCATCAAAGGTGACATAGGTGTGGCCACCTGTGGTGCTGGGTACCTGCGAGGGACACTGGAAGAAACCACTGACAACCTTCCCATGGCCACCACCAGGACAGGAAGTGTTTTGGCACTCCACAGTGCCACCAGAGAGGCACTGGCACATCTCCTGCTCTGTGGGGTAGAATGTCTCCCCACCTTTGTAGTAGACTCCATGGTGGCTGCAGCCGCAGTGGGACATGGGCACACACTCGTCACCGCTGAGCATGACACCATCCTGACACATGCAGCCCTTGCGGCACTGCCCTTGGCATGTGGAAGAGTCAGCGCCGCAGATGTGCTGGCAGGTGTGGGAGCAGAGCTCATAGGAGCTGTTGGAAGGACAGGGAATATCTGCCAGGAGACAATGGGATTCATGAGGAACCAGGAAATTCCAAGCCAAATCCTGGAAGTTTCCTGGAATTCAAGTGCAAACTTCACCAAATACAGAGCTTTTTAGCCCATGGCAAACGCTCAGTTTTCATCCCTGTGCACATGACGAGGGGCATCATCAAATGACAATCCAATGATTATCTGATGATGATCCAATGATCATCCATAAGGAATATCCCAACCCATTACAATAGGAATTCTTCCACTAAACCACCCGATTTCTCACATTTTTATGGAGAAAAATGGAACACTCACTCAAAGAATGGGATTGCTCCACACTGGGTCCTTAACTGACCTCCAGGCTGGATCTCTTTAACCCAATTCCACTATTTTTAGTACATTTCTTGGTGGTTCTCCCTCTAAATTATCCACTTTGTAGCCTACACCAGGAAATTGGAGATTTTGAGGAGGTAAATTATTCCAGATGAGACAACTTCTACCTTAGGAAGGGTTTATTTTGAGTGAATTATGGCATCAACCAAGACTTTGGGTGGGATTCCCATGCACTTCCGGGTTGTTCATACATGGATTTGGCGTAGACTTGAGGATCCTTTGTATACTGCTGAAGAAAAAACCCTCCCATTGTCCCAGTTTACAGTAGAAATTATCTGTCCTCCACCTCTCAATGGACACATCAGCAGCCTGGTGGTGGTGGCGTAGAGGGCAACGATTGGACACATCCTTTCTTCCTGATAGGGGAAAAGGCAGGAGTCATGGATGCAGCTCTGGAAGTACTGGTGGCCATCAACATGACCATGACATGCTCTGAAGAGTCCATCCACTTCCAAAATAATTTCACATCCCATCCCAGAGACTTCCTGCTGCAGCCAGGAAGGTGCAAGTGTCCTGGAACATTCCACTGTTGACCTCTCACCACATCCTGGGACATCTGTGACCTTCCAGCTGCTCCTGAAGGCATCTGGGTCTGACGTCCCATGGTTGTTCCTCATCATCATGTTGTCGCTTGCAGCGCCACTGTAGTTCCCACAGAGCCCACATAGGGCATTGGTGAAGCCACTGGGCACCATGGTGGTGATGTGGCTGTACCAGTCATAGGTGACAACAAGGCCAAAATTGGTCATTTCCACCACGTCCTGCCCGTGACGATAGACAACAATCTTTCTTTCCCTGTTGTGCTATGGGAGATTGACCAACTGCTCATCAGTCTGGGGAGAAAACCATAGAAATTGATCAAATTGGGAGACTGAGGGTAAACTATTTTCAACAGCCAGAGCAACCAAAAAGTGTCAATTGAATTAAATTTTGAATTGAATTAAATTTTGAATTGAATTAAATTTTGGATTTAATTAAATTTTGGATTTAAGAGAATGAGAAGGACCAAGTCCCAAGAGGAGACTGATCAACCACTCATTGATCTGGAACAAATGATGTTCATTTAATTACATTTCAGATGTTCATGGGATGAGGTTTGGGACGAGGTGGACAGTGTGGTGAAAAGATAAGGGATCATTTCCTAAACTCACCATGATTTTTCCAGGATGTTCCCTGCTGATGCTGATGGTCTTGTTGTAGACTTTGACTGTCACCACAGTGATGGATGACACGAGGCTGTCACTAAGGTTGCCTTTCTGCATCCAACACCTGGCATCCCACCAAATTTTGAGTTTCCTCACACAACCCTACCAACAGGTAGGACACACACATGCCCTGGAAGATGAACCCCTTGCCATCAAAGGTCTCATAGTGGGTGGCTCCAACAGCAGTGCAGACCCCAAAAATTTTGGGATAACAATCCTGGATCCTCTCCTCCACCCAGCATCCCTCCTCAGTGCCACAACCAGAATCCCGGCACACTGTCTGCCGCTGTCACACACACAGTGTTGGATGCAAGTCAGGTCACGCCAAAATTCCTCGCCAAGGCCATAGAAGAAACCCTGAATGAAACAGCCACATTCAGAAGGGGCGATTCAGGTGTTGGCATCAAGGACAAGGCTCTCGTGGCACACGCAGGTGTCCACACAGGTGGTGACAGCAGCACAGCTGGATGACACAGCAGGGATGTTGCAGGTAGGGAGGCAGGCGAGGCCACAAGTGCTGTAGGTGCTGTTGGGCGGGCAAGTGAGAGCTGGACAGGGAGGGAGACAGTGGTCAGGGTGGGACAGCACATGGTGGGACAGACTTCTTTGACTATCTACACAAATACCCTGCAGACTCCATGGATTTTATGGAGTCTCCATGGACTTTCTAGCCCTTCTACCTGGACTTTCTGGAGTCTCTGCGGACTTCCTGCTCAGACTCCACGGACTTTGTGGACTTTCTACGTGGGCTTTCTGGAATCTCCTTGGAGTTCCATGGATTTCCTGATTGGATCTGCTGCCATGGCCTTTCTCAACCCATGATCCCATGGATCTTTAGTCCCACATCAATTAGCCTCCACCCACCCCAAGGAGTACTTTCACCCAACCATCCTCTACTCACAACATTCCAGCTGTTTCCTCCAGTGGGAAGCACTGATCCTCTCCTCCTGGCAGTCATCAGCATAGATCTCAAAGAATGGCACAGGGCATTGCGATGCCCCTCATTGGCACACAGGTCATAGATACAGTTCTTCACATAGATATTGGGACTGATAGTGTCATGACACGACTGGAATGGCCCAGAATGTTGGGACAACTTCCCACACCAGGTCTCTGCCTTGCATGTAGAATGCACCTGGTCCCATCTGCACCGCCCACAGTCACCATCACAGATGTCCTGGCAGTGGCCACTCTCACTGGTCGCCTTCCAGCTCCACCCAAACTCCACAATATCCCACACTTGTTTTCCATCAGGAGAGAGAGTCATCCTGGGGATCCCCATTGTTGTTCCCACAAATTCCGCAGTTGTTTCTAGAAAGAGGAGCTGGAAGTTTGATCATTACATGATCATCCCAGCTGTAGAGGACCTTCAGCTTGAAATTTGATTGGATCAACGTGGATTTACCCTTCTGGTGGATGTGGACCTTCCCGTGGGAGAGGAAAATGGGGAGGCACAAGTGGTGGTTGCTCACCTGGAGGACAACAACAACCATCAAAACAACCAAAATGCATCAAAACTAGGCATGGAGTTCAAGAAGACTGGAAGTGTTTTCATACGAGGGTTACCTGCACACCAGGAAATCTGGGAATTATTTAGAAAAAGACCCTCAAGATCATTGCTAAATATGTAATTGCAGCAAAATTTAAAAAAATTGGGAAATTATGATGGTTTTTGCTTACCCTCACCATCCCATTCTCTGACTGGACAGCAGTGACAGTCATGTTGTCGACTTGGATGGTGATGGAGCCGATGCAGGAAACTTTGGAGTTCTCCTTTTCCTCCTTTTTGACCGCAAGAGAGAGAGCAGGAAAGGTGGGATCAGGATTGCAGATGGTGGTCAAGGTGTAGGCACATGCTCCCATGAAATCAAAGGTTTTTCATCAAAACTGCAGTAGTGTGGCCCATCAGAGAGCCAACCGGTGGAGAAAGTCTCCTGGATGCACTCTGGTTGGTCCAGCCACCATCTCACACCTCTCCTCACATACCAAAATCCTCACAGGAGACTGGTGTGGGGACTGAAAAAAAGGGGAAAACCCATTAATGGTCAACTGCACAACACCCAGCCATTGGGGTGACACAACAATGGACTGACTGTATTCACTGGCAGCACAGAGCCCCAGGAAACCATATCCAGTGTGAGTCTGGAACCCAAACACCAGGAGCCCAATGGACACCTGTGAGTTCTCAGCACTCTGCATCACTGCACTCATGGTGATGCTGGCCCAGGAGAAATCTGTGCCAGGAATGGCCTGCCATGCCATGGTGTTGTCTGGCCAATGGGTGAGGGTGGTGGTGGCAGTGGCGGGTGCAATGAGGATGGCATGGCTGTACTGGCTGGGCACACTGCTAAAGCGGAATGCAGGGCAATGGGCGGTGGCAGGTGGGACAACAAGGAAGAAGGGATCTTGCCAAGATGACCCACTGAAGAAAAACACCACCTGCACTGCCACTATGCACTGATGTTCGGGTGGGAGTTACGGTTCACTGTTGAGGATTTTTTGCAGGTTGAGGATTTTTTGCAAGACAATGGCCACATTCAGCTGATGCACAATCCAGCCTGCTTGTAATAATGGATAATGGACACGTTCACAAACAATGGATAATGGACATATTCAGAAATGGAGTCAGTATGTCCTTGAAAAAGATACAAGAAGAAGAGTCATCAGGACTCACCAAGTTTGTCAGCAAGCTTGAGAAAGGGAGAAAAAAGAGAAGCCATGGGCGGACCAGACAACCACAGCAAGACGTGTGAAAAATTAGCTGATACAATCAGCATTCTATTTTAGACGCGTGAACAGCTAGGATTAACCAATCATGTATTAGCTATAGACACGTAAACAGTAGAAATTTATTATAAATATAGCCCTTTTAGGAATAATAAATTTGGCTTCACTGGACCATATTGGTTATGGTGTGATGTCCCTGAACCTCTGCACCCCACAGTTCACCACGAACATCTGCACCTCCCCTACCGCCATGGCCACAGTGGCATTCCTGCTCCCGGTGCTGCAGTTGATGGTGTTGTCTTCATGCGTCACCACATAAACGAAGTCAGCCTCTGTCTGCAGTGGGTTGGGCGGCCACACGTAGCTCCTCCCCCACACTGTCTTTGGGAGGAACTGCTCCACCACAAAGTCAAAGCCAACAGATACCTTGACACACGTGTGGCCACTGAGGACAGCCACAGGGGTGTCGGCCACCACAATTGTGCCAGTGACGTCCAGGCTGCTCTGGAGCTGCAGGCTATGCTAGGGCTGCAGGAATAGGTGGAGCACAGCAACGGGGACATATGTGGGCCCAGCACAGTGGAAAGTGGTGCTGGTGGTGATGCTAATAGTGATGGTGGTGGGGTCGGTGGCCACCACAAACTCAGTCAGGCCATAAGTTTAGTTC
This sequence comes from Zonotrichia leucophrys gambelii, assembly GCF_028769735.1. NCBI lineage: Eukaryota > Metazoa > Chordata > Aves > Passeriformes > Passerellidae > Zonotrichia > Zonotrichia leucophrys. Next base: position 55,100 of record NW_026992294.1, on the reverse strand, counting down.
CCAACCGGTGTCACACATAGTACCTGGTGCCCAGGCTCTCCATAGGCAGGAGGGCAGTGGCACCCACAGTGTAGCCATTGGTGCCGACAGACGTCACAGAGATGTCAGCACTGGCCTCAACCACCAAGGTTTTATGGGAAGTGTGGCTTCCATCACGTTCCAGGCTAGCAGGAAAGGGCAAGGGCACAGTGACATCTGGCCTCAGGGTGATGTTCCAGGTGATGGAGCCGCAACAGAGCGTCACTGACACTTGGGTGTCAGCAGGGCCATAGGAGGTGAGCAGCAGCTGCAGGTACATGCTGGGGGACTCGTCGTTGTTCTGTGGGAACACGGCCAGGAACTCCCAGCCCTGGTAGCTGGCACTAGAGAGTGCTGGGAAAACGGGGAGAAAAAGGGGGCCTTGGTTAATGTTTATATTAACCAAGGGGGTTATATAAAGGGGGCTTTTATATTTTTATGTCAATTCTATATGTGTTTATACATCAATTTCCCTATTTTACAGTAGGAATTGTACTGAAATTACATTAAAGATATGACTGCACTATACAATTTCTAGAGTCTATTTTTGTATATTATCAAAATAGAAATTCTATTTACAGCTTGTTATGTTAATAAACAACATTTGTATTCTATTAACAAATTATTAAAATATATTAATGTGTTAATAATATGAAATAATGTATTATTAACTAGTATTAATTATATAAAATACTATTCCTTTAATACAACAATATTAGTAGATATTTATATTAGCGTACCCTGTGTTCATTTTGTATTCATGGTATTTTGTAATATACTTTAATATATTACTACTTACTAGCACATTGATAAAATATTAATAATATAAGACTCATATATCAGTAAAAATATGTCAATTACATTTTAACCTGCTACTCTGTTATTATACTGTTATCCATTATTTAACTCAGTTATATTGTTTTTTATGTTACTATTATAGAGACATATTAATTATAACACTGTGATATACAATACTTACATTTAAATACATAGTAATATTTTTTCTGTTATTTTGTACTTAATTTTGATAGAAATATCAGCAAAGATTTATTCCAAATCCATAAATATTAAAAAACAATTAAAGTAGTATGATAATAAATGGTGTGGCTATTGAACTTATTTCAGTGTTAATCATAGAAGAAGATAATTTAACATGTTATTTTTATAAATATATACAACAGTACGTGGTTTATATTTTCTCTACAAAATTATACAGATAATGATTTTAAATAATTTTATTTCTTGTTTTCATAGAAACGGTTTGGGAAAAAATGGTAAAAATCAAGCAAAAATAAGCAGTAAGGAGCAAAATTGCAAAGGTAGAGAGTATACTGGAGACTAGAATTGAATTAATATACCATTGTATTGTACTATATTGCAATATACCCTACCATTATGTGTAATTAATATAAGAATTATGAGAGTAGATATTACTCTCATAATTATATTATGATAATATAATTATAATAATATAATTATTATTATATGTAATATAATCATTATATGTAATTATATTATTAAATGTAATTCCCATACATTGCATACAGTTATAATACATTATAATATATAATAACATAATATCATTCATATAATATTATGCAACTTTATGCCATATTACATTGTAAATTATTCTTTAATTGCATTATATAATTATATTTATAGTAATTTATATCTATTCTATCATTCCCAATTATCTCTTAATAACTAGATATAGTTATATATAATAGCAATATAGTGTGCTACATTAATTAATGCACTATTATATTAATAGAAGATATATTACATGTTTTTATAGCTCACATCTTTTGTATCTCCATATAAGCTTTTAAATAATTTTATACTGAATTTTCACAGAAATTAATATTAAAAAATGCATATCAAGAATAATGATAATAACAACATAATTACAGCAGAGTAGATCATATGTTGAGTTTTCTATTTAATTACAGTGGAGACTGTATTACACATTCATACGGAACTACTGTAGTGGATGTATATTATTAATTTATGCACAACATATAAAAATATAAATAAGTACTAATAAGCAATTATTGTCCTATTAATCAATACTATGCTATTAAGTTACACTATGTAATATTATTACTAGTCAATTAAAATTGTACATATTGGGTATAAGATAAAATGTATATAGAAAAAAATATATAAAATACCTAGAAATATCTAAAAGGAAAACAAAACAGAAAATATTTTAAAGGGTCAAAAATGTTTTCGGAGTTTTTTTACTGCTACAAAAAACCCAACATAGCTGTTTTTTGCCTCAAAACAGGTTAAAAACTGGGTATCTTCTCCTAATTTAAAAAACCCAAAAATAAAAAATAAGAATTTTTGAGATTTTATGGGGAAAAAACCAGGAAAATGCGATTAAAATTTATTAAAACTCGGTGTATATATAGAAGCCCATCATAAGAGGCTTTTTAATTTAAAAAATAGGGAATTGGGGATAGTAGATTAAAAAAATAACTCTGGTGATTTTTTCTGAAAAAAACCTGAATTTAAGTGTTTTGGGGGGAAAATAGGGAATAATGAGGTTTAACTATTAATAAAAAATAGGATTAATGGGGCCTTTCTGAAATAATACATGAAAAAGAGTTGCTTTTTCAAGAAAGGGGACTTTGAAGAAAAATCAAGAGAGAAATGAGCAATCGCGATTTTAAGAATTAGAACAGAGTGAAGTTCTTTCTTTAAAAATAGCTGAAACTTAAAAGAGAATTCAAGAGGGCATTTTTCCTTAATGAATAATTTTTCAAAATAAAACTAAATAAAATAAAAGAAGAAACAAGAAAATGTTAAGGGAATAAAAAGGGGGTTTTTTAATTTAAAACACTATAAATTGGGTTGATAAATGGTTTTAATGAAAATCAGAAAAAAGCCAGGAAAATAAGGAATAAAAGGGTTTTCTTAGTTTTCCTTAAGAACCAAATGCTTTTATTAAAAGAGAGCAAATAAAAGGACTTTTTTTTTCATTTACAAACACCTTTTAAAAATAGATCTTTGTTCCCTGGGAAAAAAATACAATTCCAGCATATAGATCTTGTGGTTTTGTCCTGGTAAAACACTAAAACTGAACATTAAAATTTTATCTAAAAACAAACAAACAAACAAAAAAAAAGCCACCAAAAAAACCCCACAAAACAACAAACCAAAAAGTAAACTAACATAACCAGGACAAAGTGCACTTTTTTTTTGTTTTCTGTAGAAAGTGAGGGAAAAGGGAATTTATTTTCCAAGAATATTAATCAGGCATTAATGAAAAAAGAAGAAGATTATAAAGGGGTTTGGATTAAAAAAAGTATTTCAAAATGGGATTTTTGGTTAAACATAATAAATCTGAGAGGTTGCTGAGAGGTTGTTGGAAAAATACAAAATGAGGGAAGAAGGGATCTTTCAGGCAAAAACAAGCCCAGGGGTTCAGGATTTCATCTTCTGTGCTAAAAAGTCTGGAAATAAATAAAAAATCCAAGAAATGTGGGGATTTTGCATGGAAAACAGGGATTTTATTTACCACAGAAGGGAAGGAGGAGCCATCAGATCCCATCTTGTGCCACCCCTGTAAAAAAAACACCAAAAAAGCACTAAAGCCTGTTATTTTGTGGGAAAAATCCATGTGACCTCTGAGGCTCCAGAAGCCTCAAGTCACCCCCAAATCACCCCAAAATGTCTTTTAATACACTAAAATACCTCTTTTCACCCCACAGAAACCTCCTGGGGCTTATTTTGGCTCCCACTACCCCCAAGTCCACACCAAACATGCCAAACTCTAAAAAGTTTGTCCAAAATTACCCAAGTTTGGATCAAAATTGTTTTTCTTCCCAAATTCTCCCACTTTGGGTCAAAATATTTTTTCTCCCAATCCCCCACTTTTGGTCAAAATGGAATTAAACAGGGATTAAGTATCCCTCCCCCCATTCTTCTGCTCACCTTGAGGCCACATCACATTCTCCTTCTATATCAGATTCACTCCAAAATCAGATGAATTTTAAATAAAATCACCTGGATTCATGTCAAAATGGGGTCAAAATTCTGACACAGCCCTCCCACCTACCCCTGATGCCCACTCCGTACCAAATTTCCACCAAATCCACACTAAAACTTCACGGAAAGGATTGATTTTTCTCCAACTCCCCCTGCCCCCAGTTTCAGTATATGGATATTTTTTTTCTCAATATCCTCCAAATTTGGATCAAAATGGGGCTTAACATCCAGGAAAACCCTTCACTCATCTTGTTTCACACAAACCCTCCCAAATACTCAATTTGGCCTCAAAAAGGGGAAGAAAAATCCCACTGAATTTTTGGCATGATGAGGGGGAAAAAATCTGAAATTTGGAGGAAAAGTGCACAAAAAAGGGCAAACCCCTGAGATCTGGGGGGATATGGGCAAATTTTTTATTTTTTTACTGTGGAAAAAAGTGTTTGAAACCCAACATTTTAGAAGAAAAATTATGGAACTTTTGGGGAAAAGAAGGAAAAAAGCCCTAAAACTGAGGAAGGGAAAGGGTAAAAAAACCTGAAATTTGGGCAGATAAAATCCTCAATTTCTGCCTGTCACTAAACAATAAGGAAAACCAGGAATAAACAGGGAACGAAGCCTTCCCACTCTTCCCACTCACTGGCTCCTTGGCTCTTGAATTCCTGGGCTCCTGCGGACACATAGTGTTTGTACCAAAGTCACTCCTTTTATACCCAAATAAAAAATACTCAAGCCACAGCCAAACCATGCAGATTTGGGCAGATTCAGCAGAATTTCAAGATGGGGGTGGGGGGCATGGCCCACAGTTCCAGAGAATTTGGGAGCTGGCAGCTGGATCCTGTCACGGATGGGAAATGATGGGAGTGGAACCCACAAGACATTTGATAGATGTGAGTGACAGGGATGTCATGACAGGTGTGGGACCCACAACAATCATCCCAAATTCCCTGAACTCCCAGAATCGCTGTCCCCATGGTGGCCTCTGCCCCATGACAGCAGGGAAAGGACACCACCAAATCCAGACGTTTTTTACCCAAAATTAATGACCCAAGTCCCAGCAGAGAATCCAGGGTATGGGAAATTCTGGCCCAAATGACTGAAAAAGCTGAAGAAAACCACATGGAAACAGGAGAGACGATGGCAAACAGGGAATTAAAGGGCTTTTGCCTTAAAATAAAGATATAAAAATAGGGAAACTCTGAACTCCACAGAGATGCTCAAAACTCTCCAGAGACAGAGACCCCACCCCCAAAGCCATCCAGGGACCCCCAAAACTACCCAGGGATCCCCTCAGCCCTCTGAACCTCCCAAACCACAAAGTCCGTGAGGGGCCATGGGGGTCCCAGGAAGGGTTTTGGGGTTCCTGGTAAGTGACATGCAGAAGAGAAATTTTCAGTTGCCCTGAAGGCAATGGATGGAGCTTAAAGACTAACTGGCAAAAAAGCTGGAAGGATGTAAAGGTGTGCACAGAGGATCACAAGCACAGCTGGAGCCAGTGGACAAATAGGTAATGAGGAATATAGCGGGGCTTTTGTCAAGTTACGTAACTGGACATGCCCAAGGAAAACGTTCAAGGAAAGGTCATGTGTAATATGGAAGCATTCCGTGAATGTGATTCGAACCAGAGACCTGTTCGTGGTCCCTCCAGGACCATACCCTGTGGCAAAGTTTTATCGCACACATCAGATGAAAGGAGAAATCCTTCAGTGTGTTCTGCGCAGACAAAGAACGCTTGCTTTCTAATGCTTCAAATGGTGTTAGAAAGTTTATTTGCCAGCCAGTTTTGGTATCATTCCCTTGCACGGGCTTACAGATGTAAGGTGAGCTGAGAGAGTCCTGCCGGGCTCTGGGAGGGTTTGGAGTTCCTAGGGGAAATTGGAGGGGGGTCCATGGGGGATATCGGGGGGTCTCTGTCAGCGGGATCCCAGCTCTCTGCCACTTTAACCACCCCGAGAGCCTTCCAAACCACACTGGGACCCTCCTGCACCGCCAAGTCCTTTCTAGGACGCCCAGAACCACACCAGCCTCCTTCCACCCCAAACCTTTCCCTGGGAATCCCAAACAACCTCTCTGAGACCCTCAAAACCACCCCACTAACGCCCAGAACTCCCCGCGCATCTCTCAGCGCCCCAGAGCCGCAAACGCCTCCCGGGACCCCCATTTATACTCCAGGGCATCCCTCAGCGCCTCCAGAGCCCCCAAACGCCTCCGCGCATGCCCAAAGCCTCCCACGGACCCCTCCCCTGCCCGGCCGCGCTCGGCGCCGCCGCTTCCCGCCTTCCCCCTCCCCGGCCTCCCATTGGCGGCAGCGCCCGCCCGTCCCCGCGCTGAAACAATCAGCGCCCGAGCTCGGAACGCCGGGGCAAACCAAACGAGAGCGCGGGCGATGGAGCGGGTGAGGCCTGAGGGCTCCGGAAGGGACCGAGGGGGGAATTTGGGGGGGTCTCGGAGAGGAATTTGGGGACTCGGGAGGGCCCCGCGTCACTTCCCGCATACCTCCCGCAGAAGCTCAGCCTGGAGCAGCGAACGGAGCGCCTGATGCAAAGGAGGTGGGAAAGCAGCCCGGCCTCAAGTGCCCCTCGGGATCCCCAAGCGCCCCTAGGAGGCCCCAGTCTGCTCCCCCGTTCCCTCAGTGTTGTCCTGGGCTCAGAGTGCTCCCCAGACCCCCAAATGCCGCCCCAGACCTCTAAGCGCCTGCCAATCCCCTCCCTTGCCCCGGTGAGACCCAGGCACGCCTCGGGGACCCTCAGCTACCGCACCCGATCCCAGGTGATGCCCCAGACACCCCATTGTGACCATAAGTGCGTCCCGCAGCCCCTCAAACTCCGCCCGAGACCACCAGTCCCACGGGGGCAGTACAGGGTCAGCATTTCGGGGGGTCCTCGCCCCTCCCCAACCTTCTCCTCCCCCCCACCAGCCAGGCCCTGCTCAAGCCCCGCCCCCGCGGGCCGGAAAGGGCAAAGGCGCTGCTTGGCTCCGCCCCCAGCAGCTCCACCCTCGATGACCCCCTCGTCCAATGGCGCTTGGGGCGGTGCCGAGGGAAGGAGCCAGCGCTGGACACGCCCCTGGTGTGCAGGGCCCTGCTGGGCTCTGCTGCTCCCCGGGGTTCCCTGCAGGGAGTGCCGCCGGGAAGGTCACGTGACTCACCTGAGGCGCCATGGCCAATCGGGAGACACTTCTGCAAGCACCAGGGGGCGTCTTCACCCCAGGCTGTCTCCCAGGAACCCTTGTGGCAGGATCCATGTTGGAGGCCGCCTGACTCCCGCAAGACCCTCTGGCCAATGAGGAGCAGCTCTCTGGATACCCTGCAGGGGGCACTATACTCACAGTCACGCGACTCTCACCATGCCCTGCGGCAAATCAGCAGCAGCTGCTGTGCACCTCTGCACCAGGGGGCGCCGCCTGGGAAGCGAGACTCCCATGAGCCTTTGCTGCAGGAGCCATTTCGGGGGTCACATGACTGCCTCGGGGCTCTGTGGTGTGCCCCATATTGGAAGTCACGCAGCTCCCAGGATGCCCTGGGGCCTGCAAGGGAGGCGCTTCCTGAGCCCCCGCCCCAGGGAGGGCCCGGGTTCAGGTCACGTGACCCCCGTGAGGCCCCACAGCCAATCCGGAGCAGTGCACATGATGCCCTACAGGAGGCGCCGTGGCAGCCGCCACTGGGTGAGGCACCAGAGGAGCCTTTGAGGGTCATGGGGGTCACTTGAGGGTCACGGGGTCACTTGTGGGTCATGGGGGTCACTTGTTGGCCAGGGAGTCACTCAAAGGCTGGGAGCTATTGAGGGTCATGAGGTACCTTTGTGGGGCTGGGGGCATTTGTGGGTCAGAGGGGTCACTGGTGGGCCTAGAGGTTCCCCTGCGGGCCAAGGCGGTCATTTGTGGGCCAGGGGCAAGGGGAGCAATTGTGGGTCAGGGGTCACTTGAGGGGCTGAGGGGGCACTTGTGGTTTGGGGAGACACTTCTGGCTCAGCAAGTCCCTTGTGAGGCTGGGGGAACACTTGTGGGACAGCCATCTCCTCTGACATGCAGCCCCCCCAGGCCCTCTTGGGGACCCCCTCCTCTGGATGCTGCGATGCCACCGCCGGGCCGTAAGGGAACGCCTTGGGTAGGACATCCCCGCCCCCAGATTTCAGGGATCTGCCCCTGTGCCTCCCTCAGGTCCCCCTAACTCCCCATTTGCTCTCCTTCTCTCCCCAGGGCCATTGAGACCCTCCTGGAATGCCCACCTGGGCACCCCCAACCCATGGTGGGGACAATAAAGCAATGACACTCCAAAATTGCTCCAGGGAGGTGGGGAGACCCCCAAAACTCCCTCCCTTACCTACCCCACCTTTGGGATTGCCCCAAATCCCTTCTCCCCCAAAGTGTCCCCAAGAGCATTTGGGGGGTTCTGGGGGCTCCAAAGCGGCTGTTGGCGGGGTGCTGGGTGTCTCTAGGGGGTCCCTGAGGGTCTGTGGGGCGTTTGGAGGGGCTCTGAGGCTGAGGAAGGGATTTGGGGGGTTTATCGGGAGCGCTGGGAATCGGGAGGGGTTGGGAGGGCACTGGGTGTCTTCAGGGCATCTAGAAGAGGTCTATGGGATTTTTCGGGGAGACTCTAGGAGCGTTGGGGAAAATCTGTGAAAGGTATCGGGGGTCCAGGAAGGACTTTGAGGGGACGCATGGGCTTTGGAGGGTCTTTGACGGTCCGGGGTCTGTGGGATGTTTTGGGGCTCCCAGGACAGCGTTGGGGGGTCTGTGGGGACTGGGAAGTCTCTAGGGGCGCCTGGGGGCTTATTGAACGCATCGGGGCGGGGAACCCCCAAACCCGTGGGAGTGGGGCTCACCTGTCTTCACCTTCACACGGCCGACATGGCGCCGGGGGTTCTGGTGTCCCTCCGGCCCTGAGGGCGCTGGGGGGGGGTCACGGGGGCGTCACAAGCTCCCCCTGAGCCCCCAAAAATCCCTCGTGCTCCCACTCGCCACTGGTTCCGCGCCTGTTTACTCACTTCCTGGACTACAACTCCCGAAAGACCGCGGGGCCCCGTAGGACGCCGATAGAGCCGGGACTGCGGTTCCCGTCATGCCCCGCGACCCGCGAGAGGCCAGTCAGGGCCGGGACTGTCCCCTAAGCACCGTCCCAGCTGCTCCCCGAGTGCTCCCCTGAGCCGTGAGTGCGCCCCGGGGCCCCGTAAGTACCCCCACTTTCCCTCTCCTGACCCCCAAGTGCCCCTCCGGGTCCCGACGTCCGCCCGTCCCCTACTTGCCCCCAAAATGCCCCCCCTCGGACCCCCAAGTGCTCGCCAGCTGCCTCTCCGACCCCTAAGCGCCCCTCCAGACCCTTTAATGATCCCGCAAGCACCCCCAGCTGGCCTCCAAGCGCCCCTCGAGTGTCTCCTGGGAATTGGCGTGATGACAACAATGTAGAGAAAGACGCTGGTCCTGTCGCAGTATCAGCACCAGTTCAGCTTTTAATTAAAATTTGAATCAAAACTGCAATGGCCGATGTGGGGGATGGACAAGCGCCCCCCACCCCCCCTACTTTTTCCTGCCATTTCCGGGCTCCCTCTTGGAGCCAGGGAAATTGCAAGAAAAACATTCCTGCATGTTGCGCACGTCAAAATTTCATGGGAATCGGGAACAGGGTCTGTGTGGTGAGCTTCCCTGACAGGCGCAGATAAATCCTGTCATGAAGAACAGGTTGAGAGGACTTTGGGGACCTGGAGTATACACTCCTGTAGCCCCTCCCAAAACCCCAGAGAACCCCTCCATCCTCTGCAGACTCCCTGGTAGATCCCAAATACCCTCAGAATGCCCTCAAAATGCTCCATAGCTCTCCCTCCCCAAACACCCTATAAACGCTTAGGACCCTCCCAGACTTCCTGAGGCTCTCTAAAATAACCCACAGATCTGCTCACTCCCCCACACCCCCTGATCTGCACATTCCCTCACACCTGGGCTACCCCAGGTGGCCACAACTAGTCACGGACTGCCTGAGCCACTTTTTGGGCTGATATGTATGTAGGTATAAATCTAATAGAGATATAATATATAATATAAAAAGGGGCCTCCAGGAGAGCTGGGGAGGGTCTTTGTCAGGGGACAGAATGGAGAGTGAGGGTTTTCACCTGCCAGGGGGCAGGGTTAGATGGGATATTGCGACGAAATTCCTCCCTGTGAGGGTGGTGAGACCCTGGCACAGATTGTCCAGAGAAGCTGCAGCTGCTCCATCCCTGGAAGTGTCAAAGGCCAGGTTGGACAGGGCTTGGAGCAATCTGGGATTGTGGAAGATGCCCCTGCCCATGGCAGGGGGTGGATCGAGATGACCTTTGAAGTCCCTTCCAACCCAAACCAGCCTGGGATTCTGAAAGTGGGGGAGGTTTGGGATGGGCAGCCTTGGCTGACCCCAGGTGCTCCCCTGGGCTGCTCCATCACTCACACTTCAGGGAGAGACAGCAAGAGAAAACCTCATGAGAAAGCTCCTGGGGGAGATGGGCTGGGGGAGGGTGGGTCCCTCAGGTAGAGGCAGCTGGGGCATGATTCCTACCCAACAGGCATCCCAATGGGGGACAAGACAGGTTCAGCTTCTTGATCTAGCCTGTCCTGATCCCTCTGCAGAGCCTTTCTGCCCTCCAGCAGATCTAGACTCCCACACAAGTTGGTGTCATTTGTGAACTTACTTACACTTCCACTTGAACCCCTTGTCCAGGTCGCCAGTAAAGATGGTAAACAGGACTCGACCTAGCATTGACTCCTGGAGTCACCGACAAGTAATTGGGTGCAATGGACAGAGTGGGAGCTTCAGACAAGCCCTGTCTTAGGGTAAGATTTTTGGGTACAGCTTGAATTCAGTGGCCTGCACCTAAAGCACTGTCGCTCGCAAGAGTGGCAAATCAGGTATATATAAAATGAGATATTTATTGAATAGACAGGAGATAATAGAGAAAAGGTCTTGAACAGAGTTACTTACTACACAGTATAAAACAACAGTACTAGTTGATTACATAAAACGGTGCACAACATTAAGGTACCTATATCAAAGCTAGGAAAGAAATACTATAGATGAGGAGTCAATGTAGCTTACCACCAAACTGGCAAGAGTGTGCTAAGAGTCCTTTCACTCAACCCTCGAGAGAGTAACCACAAAACCAGCATCCCAACATTGCCCCACTCATTTCCAGGGAATGTGCAGAAGACTTCTACTTTGTGAAAGTTTGGTGTAGCTTTAATAGATTGTAAAGTTTCTGTCAGAAATTCCAGCTTATCTTTGCACAATCTTGCTTTCACAGCCAGATATTTATATTCAGGTAGAAGTGCCGCTTCCATGACACCCAAATAACTGCGAGACAAGAGGTGTTTACTGATTTATTTCACCAGTTAGCAAGCTCTTGTGGCAGGGAACATGTCCTGCTACACTGGCCCCAGCTGGATTTAGTTCCATTCCCCACCACTCTCTGGGCTTGGGCATCAGCCAGTTTCTCATGCAGCAAACAGTGCCCCTGTCCAATCCATGAGCAGCCAGCTCCTCCAGTGTCAAAGGCTTTACTGATGTCTATAATACACATCCACCACCCTTTCCTCATTTACTGAGTGGGTCATTCTGTCACAGGACCTGCCTTTCCCAAACGTACGCTGTCTGGGCCTGATTCCCTGGTTGTCCTGCACATGCTGTAGGATAGCACTCAGGATGATCTGCTCCATGGCCTTCCCCAGTACAGGGGTTAGGCTGCCATGATACATGGAAAGCCTCTAAAACTCTAAAAGACAAAGCGAGTTATAAAGTAGTTATGTATTTTTTTTTGGCTGGGCACGTGTGCGATACTTCTGCAGAGGCATGCGCATCTACTCACTCTCGGTGTTCTTTTTTTATCCTCTAAAATGTTACATATACATTAGGTTTTGCAGAAAATTTATGCGTATTCATTTCCTGGCTCCACCTTGTCCTGCTTTGTTTGCTAATTAACTTATCAGTCCCTTGCACCTGCGTACTTTTCTCTGGTGGTCATCCTGAGGGTCGCAGGGGGATGAAATAAGTGGTCTTCATCAGATTTGACCTTCTCACCCTGTCTTCTAGTGCATACTTACTGATTCTTTGATTACATTCCAAGCCATAAGGTTGGTTTGATTTGGTTTGGGGGTCAGAGAAGCACTGTTGTCTTGATAGTCTTGTAACTTTGTCCTGTTTTGATGAACATCATCCTTCCCTTATCACACCTCCTTGCATTCTTTTGTATTGCTCTCACACGTACACCGTCTTCCCTTTACAGGCAGTTAGCGCAGTAAAATGCAGCAAATATTAAGCAATATATATAATGTAAATATCTATTTCCAATCAGTACTGCTCTGATTCCTAACCCTACGTCTCAGACAGACCTGGAGCTCCCTGAATCCTCCTTCCAATCCTTCTCATAGAAGGGCATCACATTTGCTAATTTTGAGTCAACAGGAACTCTTTCAGTTTACTAGAGCTGCTGAGAAATGAGTGAAATAGGCTTGGCCAGCTCTTTCTCCAGCTCCTTCAGGTGCATCTCATTTATGCCCAGGTACTTATGTGTGTGTCTCATTGGCAGAGCAGGTCACTGACTGTTTCCTCCAGTCAGTGGATTCAGGGGCTTCACTCAGCTCCCTGTCACCAACTTCCAGCCCTGGGAGCTGAGCATCCTAGGACAACTGGGTTTGGTATTAAAGACTGAGCCTTTTCCTCCTCCCTGACACAGCACTGCCCTGTGCACCCAACAAAGGATGGAGACTTTCCTGAGCCCACCTTTTGCTGCCAAGGGATTTACAGAAACTTTTCTTGTTAACTTCAATCACACTGGCCAAATTAAGTTCCAGTTTGGCATTGGCCCTTCTAATTTTCTTGCTGTATCACCTCACAACATCCTTATAATCCCCTAAGGTTTCTACCTCTCCTTCCAGAGGTGACACATGCTCTTTTTTGCCCTGAGTTTCTGCCTAAGTTCTCTCTTTAACGAGACCAGTCATTTTCCCACTCTGGCTTGTCTTATGGCACATGGGCACAGCTCCTGGAGCTTTAAAATTTCCTTTTTAAAGAATCTCCACCTTTCTGGATTCCTTTTCCCTTCAGGACTGACTCCCAAGGGAATCTGTCAGTGGATCTCCTAAAAAGGACAAAATGTGCCCTCCAGCAGTCCAAGGAGGCAGTTCTGCTGCTCCCTCCTTTCTACCCCCACAGTGGAAAACTCATTTTGTGGTTGCTCTGCCCAAGACACTCCTAATTACCACATCACACACCACTGATGGAATCACAGAATCAGAGAATGGTGTGGGTTGGAAGGGACCTTAAAGAGCCTCTACTTCCAACCCTACTGCCATGGCCAGGGACACATTCCACTAGATGAAGTTGCTGCAAGCCCTGTCCAAACTGGCCTTGGACACTTCCAGTGATGGGGCAGCCACAGCTTCTCTGGGTAACCTGTGCCAGGACCTCACTACCTTCACAGGGAAGATTTTTTTCTGGAAGCTGATCTAAACCTGCTCTCTGTCGGGGGGAGCCATTCTATCCCATCCTGTCACTCCAAGCCCATCACCAAGATCCATGGCTGACACCAGTCCTGGAGCAGCTCCATTACTATAAGTGGTTGCCGTGGGCATGAGCTGAAGCCTGTAGTAGATCCTGTTGCCATGGCAACCACTTGCTGTCTCATTCAGAGGGTCAGTTACCACAGCATTGGCCCAAGAAAAAATTTGGACCAAGTCTTGGCCCAGTTGTGATCCTGGAGTGCTGTGTGTTGGAGACCGAAATATTATAGTTTATGGCTTAAACATCTTCATGAAGAACTTTTGCCTATTATGGTAAAACTGTTTTACAAAAGCTGCAGAGAAGACCACCTCGCCCTGAATAGGGCCCTGACTGAGGGCCTACACTGCTTGCTGCTAAAGATAAGAGAAAGTAACAACTCAAGGCTGAGGACATTAGCAGAGCACAAGCCTAATACCTTCTGAGTGGAGACTGCAGCCCCAGGGCTATCAGCTGCCAGACTCCAGCAGACCCTCACATCAAAGGTGGGGCGGGGAGAGAGGTTTTGGGTGTGTCATGAAAAAGCCTCTGGTGAGAGGCAGTTAACACCCATCCTCTGCTGTGCAGAGGAGCTAAGTTGTGCGGCCCCTTCGCCCTGGGAGAAGCTGCATCTGCATGAAGAACAGAGGGGTGTCATGGCCCCATCAAAGCCCCCCCCATTTGGCATCTGGTCAGGGGTCTGATGGCTTGACCTGGATGCCCAGCCTTCCCAGAGAGAGGTCCTGCAAGAGACAACTTTCTAGAGGTCTCGGGCAGTCCTTCAGCCACAGGGTAATCTCAGCAAGGGGCAGGCAGCTCAGCTCATAGCAGTGATTTCAGCTCTGCCTTGGGAGCTGTACCCTGGCCAACACTGTCCATTCTAGATGCCTCTCAGGGCAGGAGGGCTGTGGTGCTGTTGGCTGGTTGCAGCATCAGGAGCTCATGACTGGTGTATCTAGAGCCATCCATCCTCATTGGCAATGGGACTTATGGCACACAGTGGCAGTGTCATTCAGCATCCAGTGTTATACAATTCAACATCACAGACTATTCTCACCCAAAGTCAAATCCTCCTGCGTTACCCACAAAATGCCCCATGGTCCTTGAGCAAAGACAATGCCATGGATAGGTTTGCCTCTGCTTAAGGCACGACTGATCCCAACAGTTTTCCCTAACCCACTTCTCATATGCGCCATAGGTATTTTATCCCCTTCTCCAGTATGTGGATGTTTTGTTTGGGCAGGGCCAGCTCAACTGGGTAGAGCCTGGTAGGTGTTCACTGATCAGGTGGCCTTTGCTAATGTTTAAAGGTCCCACCACCCACTGCTTTCAAGGTGGTTTTTAACAGTTCATTGTACCATTTGGCTTTCCCAGGGCCCAGGTGTTCATGAGGCTGTTTTTGAAATAAGTCCCATTGTTTGAGTCAATACTTTCGGTGCTGCTACTTTGCCACAGGACTTGTTTTTCAAGGGTCAGCATGATGCTCCAGGAAGTGGTCCAGCATGAGGATGGGTCTCCAGCCATCCAGTCAGACCTTCTACCACTGTCAGGGTGTAGCTCTTGCCTTGGAGAGGTTGCAGCAGTGTGATGCAATTGTTCTGCCAGGCTTCCCCAGATTTATGTTTTGACCATCATCCCCCACACCACAGGGGCTTTACTCGCCTGGCCCTGCTTGATCGCAGCACACATTTCACAGTCATGGATTACCCAGGATATAGTGTCCATTATTAAGTCCACCCCTCAGTCATGATGCATCTGCGTGATACATCTCTTCCCTGATGACCTCAGATGCCTAAGGGGCCCACTGAACCAGAAATAACTCACCCTTGTGTGGCCAGTCCAGACCCACCTGAGACACTTTAATCCTGGCAGCCCAATCCGCTGCCCATTGTTGTGATGCTCTTCGCTGGCTGACTCTTGGATACGTGAGCACCCACAGGATGGACTTTCCCAGCCAACTTCTCTACCCAGGCATCAATGTGTCGCAGCAGTGGGCCCTCGCCAGGTAATAATTAGCATTGACTCCATCATTCACAGAAGGCTGATCAATCTCTTTATTCCATTATTATTATGAAGAAGCCCATTCCTTTTATAGACAGTTATGATACACCTGGACTTAATTGGTCCTCCAATCCAAACTCCATCACCATTGGCTAATTAAGAAACCACCTTTTGGTAAACAAATCTCCATAACACATTCCACATGTTCACAACAACAGGTGCAGCAAGATAAGAATTGTTTCTCATTCTTTTCTCTAATCTTCTCACAGACTTTTCCCAGAAAGGCCTGGAAAAGTTGTCTGTTGCTCTCTGTGACCAGAGAGCTACTGCCACAGCAATGTCTTGCCACAATTCAGTAACCCAGATGGATTTCCCTGTGCGCTGCCAATTGGTCTTTTTCCATTGTCCAGCTACCTCTGCAGAGCATTTGCTGTTATGCATGAGTCAGTGGCCATTTCTCTCATTCAGCGATATTCAGCAATAGCCAAAGTCAGCTGGACAGCTTTCAGCTTCCAACCTGACTTGATTCATCTTGTCCCTCAGTAACTTCTGCAACTCATCACATAGGACTTGACAGGGCTGCCTTGTCTTTCCTGATGTATCCCTACAATATCCTCTCCTGAGGTAAGGTCTGCAAAGGATTCATGGGGCCACTGGGCCAGTGACAATGTGGTTTTGCCCCTCATTTCCAGTCAGGATCACTTCAGTTTCCAATACAGTCAGCTGTTAGGATTCCTCTGTCATCCCAGAAACACAGATGGATTCTACCCCTGCAGATATTGATGGCATCTGGGTACATCAGGTGATGATGTCAAATAAAGCCTTGTACTCTTGTGGTCCTGCTGTATAGATCCAATGGTCCCTTTCCTCCACCTGGATGGAGCCAGGGCCCCTCTATCTCTGATCATGGTACTTACTGCTTGCTTCTTGTAAATACGACCTGGAGGTCCTTTCAAGAGGATCAGAAGTAACATCAGCCCTTCTATTCTGTCTGAGGACTTGCCCAGTGGAAACTGGAGAAGATTTATCCTTGATGAGTTTTCTGTGGTGGTGTTCTTCCTCTCAACTCACCTGTGCGAAACAACTGCTCACTTTGAAAATTTAGAAAGGTTTATTAAACCTTAACAAAAATACAACAAAGGACTACATAAGGAAAAATTTGCAGCACTGGGAACTGCCCCCGTGCATACCATGTGGCTGGTTCCTCTTCAAGATGGACGCTCAGTCTTTTATACCCCTGGAGGTTGCATCAGTCAGCCCTGGCCCCTCCCAAAGTCTGTCAGTCAGCTCTTCTTTGCCATTTATTGGTGGAGACTGCTTTCTTGTAACCTGATTGGAGATCAGGTGTTGCCATGTTGCACCCCCTAAGCACCAAGCTTTTCCATTCCCAACTGCCCCAGGTAGGGGAGACATGTTCACACCTTCTTTTTACCTGGCCTAGACAACCCAGGCTGTCTGATGGTCACAACACAGGGTGGGGGGGAGGGAACTATGGGGAGAATAGAGGACATCTAAACTACAATAGCATAACTATACATCACTAAAGCTTTTCTTAATATTCGCACAATAGTTATCTTTTAATTGCGAGAGCCAGTCATCTCATTATCCATCTATAACATCATCACCCATGCTGCTAGGGCAGAGATGGATTTTCAATCCCACTTTCTCATGTCGTCTCCATGGTCACACAGTTGAAACCACAGGTTACTGCATAGTGTGTCTCCCCTCTTCTGAGCAGGATTTTGCCTGCTCCCAATAGCAGAGACTCTGGTCCATACCGGCAGGGCATGGGACATTGCCTCTCTGGTTTGCTCGAGTCTTTCAAATCTGTCTTCAGTGTTGGACATTCTTTCCACAGACAATGCATAGGTCGGTAGGGAGAAGAAAAGATGATCTTCATGTTGCCAAAGCTGGGTGGAAGCTGTTGTCTCATTAGTCAAAGGGACAGTACCACGATCAGACTGAGAACGATTTATTGCTTAGATAACATCAGTCTCAAAGGCTATGAGATTTATAAGACAGCAAGCAGTCGGCCAAAGTCTAAGATGGTCACAAGTTCTTTGTTGCAAGACAGTATATAACTTTCTAATCCAATGGACAGTCGCCACAGAGTATGTTTTGTTTTTATAACCTGTCCCCTTACTTCTTTCTCCTGCAATGCGGATACTTTTGTCCAATAAGGTCTTATTACATATACACACATATGTCTCTATTATAATACCTAAACTTTCAGCTTATTCTATACAAACACATTACTACATTATTGCACTATAAAACCCTTCATCATCTTATCTAATACAGTTTCATACTTAAAGCATATTCTTGCTTATAACTGTAGAAGCATAAGTTTATGATTCTTCTATTCAATGTCTATTACAGCGACCTGAGGAGGTCTCCATGGTGAGAGAAGGACGAGAATCTTGTTTGATGATCAGAAGGCTGAATTTATTGATATAAGACATATAATACATTATAGCTATACTAAAAAGAATAAGGAGAGAAGTTGCAGAAGCTGCTAAGCTAAGAATAGAATAGAATAGAAAAGAATGAAATAACAAAGTTCTGTATCCAGGGAATCTGTCCCTGAGCTTGGTCCTGTGATTGGCCCCCAATTGTAAACACAGAATCTGATCCAATCACAGGGGCACCTGCTACATTTCACAGCAGCCAAAAACAATTGTTTACATTCTTCTTCTGGGGCTCTGCTTCCCAGAAGATGCACAAATCCCAAAAAAAGGATTTCTATGAAAAAATGTCTGCGACAAATGTCTGTGTACCTTGCTTTCACATCAATCTAGACTTCTTCTTAGGCTGTAAATCAAACCCTCTTGAGCCTGTGAAGATTTCTATCTTTCCAATTCCCACACTGGGTAGTCACCTGAAGCACTGTTTGCTTTCCTTCTTTCATCAACATCACTGCCAGTGATGGTATACAACAATGATAGGCTTCACACAAACTTCTGCCACATCGATTGTGTACCCTGAACCTCATCTGGATCTTCCTCCTGTTGTGAGGACCCTGCTTTGTCTTCATCCCTCACTGAGCAAACTGATTTGGTCTTGGATAACTTGTGTATAGGGACAGCTGCTCCCAGCATATGTTGTGCCTGTGGTTCAGCTGCAACTGGAGTGCCCACAGTGCCCGTCGCTCTGCCTTCCTCCTCCTCCCCCTGAGGGTACTGTCTAGTGATGAACAGTGGCTGGTAAATAGTAGCCAGGGCCCAGCACATTGCATAACTTTGTGCCTCTCTGGAGTCACTACAGCATTTTTCTTTCATAAATTTTATCACTTTACCATGGTCCTGTAGTTACCAGGGGTGAACTTCCAAACCACTGGAGCATAGAAATCCTCCAAACACTGGCCCTTGTCCTCCCATATTTCATACCACTCCTGACTATTGTCCCTCAGGGAAGATCTCTGAATCGTCTTTATGAAAATTTCTTTTGTAATTTCAAACATGGTATAGACCACATTGAGGAGGCCTGGCAGACACAGCAACAAGAACAGGCTGGGAACTATTATTAATGGACTCCACTCTAGGCAAGGGCAGGAGAGAAGCACTGAATACATATCCCAAATGACCCTCATTGCCCTTGATGTTACCATGTCATAAACTGATATCCCAGAGTACAGCAACAAAGCAATCCTGATCCCTCTCTCCCTGCTCTGAAAAAGAACATATGGCAATACATACAGGGCATACAGGGTTAGGTACCACACCCACATGAACAGACCAAGAAACATTGGTCTGCACATAATACAACAAAGGCTTAGATCACATTTGTTTTCAAACAGCTCTAGACAGATCTGTTGTTATCTCGACCCTTTGTGCCTCACATTGGGCAGCAATTGAGGCTGTCATGTTTTAAGAACAGTATTCCATACTTTAATGCTTATACTGAAACCACACTGACTCTTGCTTCCCTGACCCCTCCAGCTGGAAGCACAAAAGACAAAGATCACAGTTTAACACAAGAACAATTTACTGGAAACAGTAAATGAAATAAGAAAACAGTGACAGAAACTATATTAATGACAACAGCTCATTAAGAGACCATAATAAGACAAAGAATCTACACAGAAAGTCTGTAATAATGCCGACTGTTTCTCCTCAAAGAAGGAACCCCTTCCTCTCAGATGCGAGGGAAAGAGTCCTTTTCCCTTACCCCTGGCAAATAAGATGGTATTGAATAACCTCCTAGAAATGCCCACAGCAACACCCCTCAGCTACTGCAAAAAAAAAAAAAAACAACAACTCTATTTTAGCAACTCTGTCCTGGCTGAAACTAGAATGGCCATGCCAGTGGGGAGATTTCAAAGGGGTGTGGGAAGATGGATGCAAACAAGAGGAATGAGAAGCTCTGAAAGCAGAAATACCTCATGGGGAGTGACATGAGAATGGGGCTATAAGCTTGTTCGGGGAAGGTTCAAGGGTAAACTCCACATCATAGCAGTGCTGGTTTGGCAACTCCTTTGTCTCTGCTGCATTGAAGAGGCTGAAACAGGGAGAAAAACTGCCCTAAAGGGGAGCAGGGAGGGTGATAAGCTTTGCCTCATCCCAGCCCAGCCTGGGAGTGACTCCTGGCACAGGGGCTGCTGCAAGAAGCTCCCCTTCCCTCCTCTTCCCCTCCCCCCCTCTCTCTCCTGTCCTGAGGACACAGGGGGTATGAAGATCCCAGGGTGCCACCTGCACAACTCCTGGCTGGCAGCAGATGTTACCCCAAGTTGTCACAGAGCCTGCAGAGCTGCAGGATGCCTCAGCCTGAGTGCCTGGGGCTGCTGATACTGGGGTGTCTAGGTGCCGCATCGGGGGTGCTGATCTCTGTGTCCGTTCTGTCCCAGCCCACATCACCAGAGCAGATCCTCGAGATACTGGCCAAGGGCAATAGAAACCAGCGCAGCATCACACCAAGACCAACGCCGCCTCCTTCCACTCCCATGCCATCTTCCAGGTGAGTGCTGCTGGCTGTGGTATTGCTCCAATCAGTGCTGGAAATGAAGCTAGGAAGTTGCTGAGATAACATCCCAGGGCTGTCCCACTCAGCACCGAGTTGGGAATTACATACCCCAGGACTCTGACTGTCAAAGTGCTCCGCAGTTTCTTGATGCAAACTTGCCAAGTAGATTTAAATTCCAGCCATGTACTTTCCTGAATTTGCAGGGCTGTTACATTTGCCGGGGCAGATGGAGGCTCTGGCTATCACTTCAGCCTGTTTCTAGTGCCTCATCCATAGCTACTTGTAGGGGAGTAAATCAGGTGTCTGGATGCTTTTCCAGAGCCTTGGAAACCCAACCAGCTGTACCATCCTCCACCACTAAACATGGGGGTTGCTGATTCTTTTCCATGACTCTGTCCCTTCCTTCCAGATCTTTTCCCTGGCTTTGCTCCTTGTGTCATGTCCAAGTGTTTGACTCATCCTCACAGCATGCCAGGTTCCTCTCCTACTCCTGCCCCATCTTCCAGTGTGATCCACTGACCCATTCCATGGGAAACACGGAGCCCTGGTCCCGCTGGTGCTAGTTGCTCCAACCAACCTCCCCAGGGGTGTGTGTAGCCATGGCTTCAGCCATCCTTGTCCTCGCAGATCCTGGTGAAGCAGTGGAACCGACCCCACTCTTGGCTTTGCTGGGAACCTGTGTGTGGCCAAGGTGAGCCTGGCTGACCCGGCGGACTTGGGGTGAGCCTAGGTCACCAAGGACTGCAGAGAGGGGCTGTGGGAGGGACCAGCATCAATTGCTCACTGCTGGCCCTTGACAGCATCATGTGCCCACTGGCCAGAGGTAAGGGAAGGCTGTTCCCGGCCTGGCACTGCTGAGCTCTGGCTGTCTGGGGTCGGGCCTGGGAGGCACCTCCCCGAGCACCCCAGGGCCGATAAGCTGAGCAGAGCTTCGGTCTCTCGGGACAGAGCAGGCAGAGCCACATCCTGCTCTGGAAGAGCAGCTGATGCTCTTGCAAAAGGGCTTCCCTGGGCAGCACAACCCAGTGATCGCAGCCCAAACACCTGTAGCATGCTCTGGTTTGCCAGCCAAGCCAAGTACATCCTGCTGCTGGTGAGGATCAGGTGGGAGCAATGCAGGGACCTGCCTGGGGCTTGGGAGTTGCTGAGTTGGGGGTCAGGACAGTGTGTGGTGGGATGGATTGGTGGGTGCCTCCTGTAGGCCGCTGGAATTTCCCAGCCATGGGGGTGTCGCTGGGGGCAGAAGCAGCTGCAGCAGTGTGTGCCCAGGATGACCCAGCAGCAGATTGAGCTGCAGCAGCCTGTGCCCAGGGTGACCCAGATGTGCAAGAGCTGCATCTCCCACGTGCTGGGAAAAGGAACTGAATGATGAAGCATTTGCTGCATCTGAATATTGACGTCCATCTTGCTTCCCTCTTTTCCTCCTCCACCTTCTCCTTTTCCTCATTACTGTCATCCCAACTGCACATTTCTCAGAGGATAACTGTCGGAACTCAGTACGTCCCTCCGGGTGTCCCGAGTTGCTGAGGACCCCAGCGGGGGGCTCGGAGACCCTGGCACACAGCCCAGAACACCTGGGGATTTGATTATGACCCCTGGAGCAAGTTACCAGCTTTGTATGAAAACCTGAAAGTCACAGAGGTTTGAATAGTATAATAATAATATTATCACAGGGTGAAAATGTAGATTTTAGGATTTTTGGTATGGGGGTTATGGGGACAAGATGGACGAACTTGGGTGTGTCTAGCCTTTCTTCTTGTTCTCCATTTTCTGCTGTGATGCTGGCACTTTGGGATTGGTTTAGAGTGCACTGTCTAACATAGGTGATAGGTATTGGGAATTAAGTGTAAATATCTTATACGTAGTTCGTAGTATAGAAAGACAACACCGCCTCAGGGGCAGTCAGAGTGCCTTTGGCTGCCTTGCTGAGCAGACCTTGGCTGGGCAGAAAGAAAATTTTACAGATAAGAATTAATAAACAACTTGAAGACCAAATACTGAAGAGTTCAGACTCATTCTTAAGCCGTGCGGGCCGAAACAGAGACATCCTGCATATCTTGGGGCAGCAATTAACAACCATCTATCCGAGAGATAACCAGGGATTTTGAGACAAAACCACATGTTTTTGATTGGGAATGTCCCTGGGGATCCCCATTACACCAGGGTAAGTTGCTCTAGAGTAGCTTCTCTCTCTCCCAGCAACCTTTCTCCTCCTCCCCTGCCTCCTCCTCCTCTTCCTCCTCCTCCTTCTTGTTACCTTCATCCCCACTGTGCAGAACATATTCCCAAGAGAAAAGCCGGTGATTCTGGGGCAGAAAACTGCTTTTCTGAGGGGAGACCTCCACAGCGGTCCCAGTTCTGTCAGGGCAGCCTCCCTCCCTGTCCTCCATCTTCCTCTCCTCATTCTCCTCTTCCTCCTTGCTGCCATCAGCCCCACTCCACAGGACACCTTCCCCAGATAAAAAGCAGTGATTCTGGGGCAGAACGTTTCTTTCCTGAGGGAGAACTTCCCCGGGGGTCCCAGATGTGCCAGGGCTTTCCTCCCTGCCCCCCCTCTCCCTCTCCTCCTCCTCTTCCCCCCCACTCAGGGCACACCTGAGCTTTGCCCAGAAGAGGGGCTGTGCAGGGGGCTCAGAGGGCCAGCGCAGGTGTGTGCGCCGCAGCAGCACACGTCGCATGCGATGGAAGGCCGAGAGCTCGGCCTCGGGGATGTCCTCAAGGAAGATGAGGACAAGGACATCGCGCAGCTCGTCGAAGAGGCGATAGCTGGCCATCTGGATCTCCAGCGAGCACCACTCGCTGCGCAGGTACCCACGGCTCACCACACACACCGTGTGCCGGCTGTTGTACACAGCGTCCACGATGTTGTCCACTATGGCGCGGCCAGGGCGAAAGTCACGGTGGTGCAGGCAGAGCCGCAGGGCTCCGCGCTCCAGCTCAGGCACCAACTCCTCCAGCACCCACCGCTCATCCCCAGAGTTGTAGGACACGAAGGTGTCATAGGTGTAGCGCCGCTGCTCCCGCCGCCAGTGCCCACGTGCCCAGGCACGCAGCAGGAACAGCTGGTAGCGCAACCGCCAGTACCCACGGTGGTGCAGCAGCGGCAGCACCAGCAGCAGCAGCACAGCCGGTGCTGTCCCTGCAAACAGGTACCGCCCCATGTCCAGGTAGCACACACACGTGTCAAAGCAGTGCAGGTATGCGGAGGCCCCACCCACCTCACCACACGTGTAGTTATACAGATAGACTACCTGCACAGGCCCACGTGCCAGCCAGGCAGGCAGCCAGGCATTGGCACAGCTGCAACTCAGTGGGCACTTGCGCAGGTCCAGATAGCGCAGGGCGGGGAGGCGGGTGGCCAGAGTCACATCCAATGTACGCAGCCCGTTCTTGGCCAGGCGCAGCTCCTTCAGTTGTGTCAGATTTCCGAAGACCTCAGGGCCAAGGCTGCGCAGTCCTGCGCTCTCCAGGTTCAGGCTGCGCAGTTGGCTCAGGTTCTTGAAGATGCCGGCAGGCAGGTGGCCCATCCCGCCACTGCTGTCAGCCAGTGTCAGGTACTGCAGCTGTGCCAGGTCATCGAAGGCATCAGCAGGGATGGCCGAGAGCGAGTTCTGTGACAGGTACAGTGAGCGCAAGGCACTGAGGCCCTGGAAGAAGCGTTGTGGGACCACACGCATCCCATATGGCTGCTGTGCCTGCAGCTTCAGGTCATAGAGGTTATGTAGGTAGCGGAAAGGTGGCAGCTGCCGCAGGTGTCGGCTCAGGTAGCGCAGCCCATTGGCACGCAGGTCCAGCACGCCCAGTGTCACCTGCACCGGCTGGAATGCGGCCACCCTCACCTCCAGCAGCCGGTTGCGGTCCAGGTAAAGCCGGCAAAGCCGCGGGAGGCCCTGAAATGCCTTGGCTGCCAAGTGCCGCAAGTTGTTCCCGCCCAGGTCAAGGGTCTGCAGGCGGTCAAGCCCCTTGAAGGCGCCAGGGAAGAGCACGGCCACACGGTTGTTGCGCAGGTTGAGGTCTTCCAACTGGTGCAGGTCAGCAAAGGAGCCGGGCAGGAGGTCAGTGAGCAGGTTGTTGTCAAGGCGCAGGTGCCTCAGGTTGCGGAGTCCACGCAGCGCTGCGCGGTGCAGCCGTGCCAGCCCGTTCACATCCAGCCGCAGCTGCCGCAGTGCTGGTGCATTGTCAAAAGCACCCGCACCGGCCACTAAGATGCGGTTGAAGCGCAGGGACACATTGTGCAGCTGCTTCAGAACTGGGGTCCCTTTGCACGATGGCAGTCGCTGCAGCAAGTTGTGCTCAGCCACCAGCTCACGCAGTGCTGCATGCTGCTTCGGGTTCAGCAGCTGCCCTATGCAGCCCAAATGCCGCAGCCGGTTGCCAGACACATCCAGGGCACCCAGCACCGGACACTCGGCCAGAGCCCTTTTGGGCATTGATGTAAGGTTCATGTGCTGCAGCTGCAGCCTCTGCAGCCTCTGTCCTCTCAGCTGCTTGCACAGGTATTCCAGGCCGCTTGTGTTCACCTGTAGCCCTGACACGTCCACCTGACGCGGGGAGATTCCAGCCACGCGCAGCAGCTGTACTACGTCCAGCGGGTTCCCAGCCAGGTGCAGGTGTGTCAGGTTGTTCAGGCACAGGTGAGAGAGCAGTGCAGGGTCTGAGATGTTGTTGTAGGACAGGTCGAGCACACGCAGCCCTGGGGGTATCACCGCAGAGGTGGCCCCTGAAAGAGCTCCCAGGGAGTTGTTGCAGAGGTACAGGACCCTCAGTGTGGGCGGCAGCCCCGGGCCCAGTGTGGACAGCATGTTGCCACACAGGTCGAGCAGGTCTAGGTGTGTCAGATTCCCCACAGCCATGGCCACAGTCTCCAGTGCACTGAGCCGGCCACCCCGCAGCCAGAGTGTGCTGAGTGCAGCCAGAGCCTGGAAAGCCCTGGGGGCCACCTTCTGTAGCGGATTGTGGTCCAGCCGCAGTGTGCTCAGGTTGCCCAGCCCGGTAAACACACCTGTGGCCAGCACTGAGATGTTGTTGTGGGCCAGGTTTAGGTGAGCCAGTGCTGACAGCCCCGAGAAAGCCCCTGGGGCCAGGAGTTCCAGCTGGTTGTGGGTCAGATCAAGGATGCAGAGCCGCGGCAGGTGGGCAAAGGCACTGGGGGGCACCTGGCGCAAGATGTTGACAGAGAGGTTGAGGGATGTAGCAGTGGAGGGAAGGTCGTCCACTGCAGCCCCCACAGTGCTCAGGAAGCGCTGGATGCAGCGGAACAGCCCAGGGTCCCATGGTGCCTGGATGCAGTTGTGGAAGCCATAGGGAAAGACCCCTGCAGGCACCATCACCAGTGTCACCAGTGTCACCAGCAGTGGAGTGCACATCCTGACTCACCCTGGGGAGATCCTGGATGCAGTAGGAGAGAGAGAGAGTAGGATGAGGCTTGGTACCATAGAGACCCCCTTCGAGGCCCAGGGACTACACCTTGGGCTCAGGGATCCCCACCACGCTAGGGATCCCCCTTGCAACCCAGGGACCTCACCACCATCCCAAAGACCCTACTCAGGGCCCAGAGAACCCTCATCCACACCCCACCAGAATACCAGGATCCCCACTCTGCGTGCAAGGACTCCTTGTCCACACCCCAGGGCCTCACACACACACTCCAGGGATTTCCTTCAGGGCCCAGAGACCCCTTCCATCCACAGCCCAGGCAGACACACCCCAGGGACCCCCATCACGGCCCAGGGGCCTCCCCCAGGACCAAAGAACCTCCACACAACCCAAGGACCCCTTGCCCCCCAGTCCCAGAGGGATTTTGGGGACCCCCTGCTCCCCATCAAGTTCCCACCGTGCCACTGCCTCTGCTTTGGGTGATTTTGGGGTTAGAAACAGGAAGTTTGGGGTATCACTTTTTGTCACCACTGCCCCACCCACCTCCCTGTGACGTGGGTGGGGGAGGCCCCTGCCTGGACGGATTTAAGGGTCCCCGGGGGGCTGGCAAGGGGTACCAGGCCACACAGCTGGGTCGCCCCCCTGGTGCAGACTCCCAGAGTCTGGGGGGAATCCCTGGGACACCCAAGCCTCTTCCCCTCCCTATCCCCCACCCCCATCCCGTGCCGTCCCCCTGCTGCCACATGCTTCTCTTTGTTCCTCTTCCCCTTCCTTAGACTGAACCACCTGGTTTTGGTTCCTTCGGGGAAAATACTGGGCTGTACTGGGTTATGCTCTCTTATACTGGGCTATATTGGTCTATACTGAGCTGTGATGGGTTGTGCTGAGTTACACTGGAGTGTACGGGGTGCTGCTGGGCCGTACGGCGCCGTACTGGCTTGTACTGCCCAGTACCACCGGGCACAGACGCGCTGTCCAGGTGCTGCGTAGGAAGCGTGGCCTGACTCGGGGGCGTGGCCTGACTTGGGGGCGTGGTCCGTGCAGCATCGAGGCGGGCCCTGTCGGGAGTGTGGGGGGCCTGGAGAGTGGGGGTCCATCAGGATGAGGGGGCATATTTGGGTCTGGGGGATTATAAACCGGCTCGGGGGATTTGGGGGCTGCAGGGACTGGGGTGCACGGGGGAATTATGGGGGTGTGCGGGGGGGCTGCAGGGACTGTGCTGTGCAGCGGCCGCAGCTGGTGATGCGTAGCCCTCAGCAAATGTGGGGCGAGTACCCCCCATCTTCCCCCCAGGGCGATGGGCTGGAGCTGGAGTACGAGATGGTGCCGACCAAAGGGGATTCCTTCCGGACGCGGCACCTCTCGGCCAATGAGTTCGGTGCTGCCGCGGCCGGGGGAAAGACATTGCGAGGACGACTGGCGTGCATCGAGATCGCGGGGTATATTGGGGGTTACGGGGGTTTGAGGAGGCTTATTGGGGTCTAGGGGGTCTGGAGGGGCTGAAGGGATTGCTGTATATCAGGGTCTGCGGCTGTATAGGGAGTTATGGTGGTCTGGGGGGCTGCAGGGATTGGGGAAGTATATGAGGATCTGGAGGATTGTTTAGGGGTTTGAGGGGTTGGAAGGATTGGAGTGCATCAGTATGGGGAATATATTGGAGGTTATTGAGATCTGAGGAAGCTGAAGGGGTTGGAGTACAAAGGGGAATGATGCTGGGGCTGCAATGCAGGGGGCGACTGTGGATAGTCTGGTGGGTTTTGGGGGGCTTCATGGGGTGAACCCCTTCTCACCCCTCCCCCCACCTTCCTCCTCGTCTTCATCATCACGCTCATGTTATTCATCAGTGAGCAGCTGGGGGGAAATCTGAGCTTCAAGGGGGCCTGGGGGAGGCAGTGTTTTGACAGATCTGGTGCTCACCCCCCATAGTCGCCCCAGACCTGGTCTAGGGATGGCAGCTGCTCCACACCACCTGCAAGATGCTCATAGTGGCTGCCAGCATGGAGTGTGAAGGGGGAACAAGTGGAGCTATGGGCAGGTCTGTGGGAGCCAGCAGCAGCTGTGGGGACTGGAGAGCATTGGGGCCTGGGGAAGTTATATTGGGATTTGGGGGATCTTCAGAAACTGGGAGGTGTCGGGGTCCGAGGGGCATATTGAGATTTGAAAGGGCTGGGGCTTCTGGGTGCATTTGGGAGAGCTTTCACAGCAAAGTGTAGGGGATATGGGGGAGCACAAGGGCGCTTTGAAGTCATGGGAGGTAATGAGGGGCTTGGGGGAGTACAGGAGGTGTGGGGGGGCACAGCCCCTCGTGTGGGGGGCGTGATGAAGGGGGGTACCCAGCCCTCCCCATATCCCCATGCCAGCTGCTCCCCCCACCCTATCAGCTTCCTCATTTTCCTCATGCTCATCCTGCTGGGCAAGTGGTTTTCCATCACAGGTACTACGGAGGATATGGGGAGGTGGCTGGGGGGCACAGGGGCAGCTGTGAGTCACTATGGGACAGTCAGGGGTCCCTATAGAGCATTTGGGGGGGGAGGTGTGGAGTAGTTTTGGGGTTCTCTATGGGGCACCCACAGGGTTGGTGCTTTCAGGGGCCACATCAGACTGGGGAGCTCCATCCAGCTCTCCATGTACATGACCCTGTACAGCATCGTCCCCTACAAGGCCCAGGTGAGACTCCTACACCCACTTGTATTTGTGCGGTTTAGGGAGGGTTTGTGGGTATTTGGAGGGCTATTTTGGGATGCAGGGGCAGTTCTCTGACCAACATAAGGTGCTTTATAATTGTGAGGTTCAGGTGAGACCCATGTGCCTAGCTGTATTTGGGGAATATAGGAGGCATTTGGAGGGGTATGGGGTATTGTGATGGTGTTTGGCTTTGTGGGGTTTATCTTTGGGGGGAGAGGCAGTATTTTGACCCTGGTCGAGTGACGCACCCCTACAAGTCACCTGCTGGGCGCAGGCTCATTTTGCTGCACTTCGGGGCCTTCAGCTGGTTATGCAATGCCATCGCCATCACTGTCACCA
>NW_026992294.1:0-26226 GCF_028769735.1 Zonotrichia leucophrys gambelii | reverse complement strand
AGCTGAATCCTTGCTTGGTCTTTCAGAGGACCCTTCTGCTGTGGGACTGCTGAGGGATGAAGAACAGCAGGTACTGATGGCCAGCACAACAGTGTCCCATTGGCAACATGGCACCAACTGGGACTTCAGGACCCCATCCATGAGCTGATCCGTGGACTGGAGAGCTGGGCGTGCTCAGCAAGACTCGCTCACCCCCCAGTAGCCCCACACGGCCCCTGCCTGAGTCCTGTGGAGAGTGGACACTGACAGTGGACTGCCATGACCCTGACTGAGTGCTGCCATGCTGGACATGTTGGAACTTCAGTATGAGCTGGAGTCCAAGGCAGCAAAAGGGTGCCACAGCAGAGAAGGGGAGAAGATAATCCAGATCCTCCTGATTGCTCGTTTTGCCATAAAACAGAGTAAAGTCAAGGGACCTTGAAATTCAGTTTTTAAAAGGTAAAACAGCAATATGGACATTGTCAGATTCCAGTGGATGTGGTCAACAAAATAGCAGCAACATGCTTTTGAACAAATTAAAGAGGTGATTGTTCCAATAGTAGCCGTTGGACCAGTCAGGACATGACAAGGTGTGGAAAACATGCTCCACACTGCAGCCGGGGAGAATGGTCTACCCTGGAGCCTCTGGCAGAAGGAACCTGGGGAAGTTTGAGGACCACCCTATGGTTCTTGAGTCTGGGATACAAAGGATCTGAAGCCAGCTATACCCTCACACCACACTGTAGGTACTGGCAGCTTATGAGGAGGTTCCATCTGTGACAGAAGTGATTGGCACCAAAGCACAGCTTCTACTGACACCCGGCTGCCAGTGTTGGGCTGGGTGTTCCAAGGGAAAGGGATCTTGGAAGTCATTACGAACTGGACCTGAGGCAAAAATTTCAAATTATCATCAGAAGGGGAAGAGGCGAAGGTGGCACATGCTAAGGACACCCTGACTACCAGAAAATGAAAAGCGTCACTCTCTCTTTACTGATGGTTCCTGCCATATTAGGCAGGAATAATGCATCAAAATGCATGTAGGGATGCATCAAAAAGGGAAAGCTGCTGTATGGAGTCCTACATAACAACTTGTGGAAGTCACTGAAGGACAAGGTGCATCCAGTCACGTTACAGAGCATAAAGCTTAAAGCCATCCAGCTGGCTTTGGATATGGCTGAATGAGAGAAGTGGCCAACACTGTGCCTCTGCACTGACTCATGGATCGTGGCAAATGCTCTATGGGGTGGCTGGAACGATGGAAAAAGGGCAATTGGCAACACAAGGGAAACTCATCTGGGCTGCTGGACTGGGGCAAGACGTCACTGCCAATGGATAAACTGATTGTGAAAGTCCCTCCTGTGGATGCTCACGTGCCCAAGAGTCGGGCACTGAAAAGCATCACAACAGGACAGGAGGATGGGGCTGCCAGGATTAAAGTGTCTCAGGGAGGTCTGGACTGGCCATACAAGGGTGAATTATTTCTGGCTCAGTGGGCCCATGATGCCTCAGGTAGCCAATGTTTGAGGGGCAGATGAGAGGTTGCCCAGGCAAGGTAAAGACCTTTCTGTCCTGGAACATTTTGTGTGGGAGCAATCCTTGGATGGATCCAAATTTTGAGCTTGGCACCAACACATTTCCTTGGGAGGAGAAACACCTAGTCCTATTGTTGGTGCTGCAGATGACTGTCAGCCCAAGAAAGGAAAAAGGCAAGCAAGATCTATCTCTCCAGGCATCTATTCTGTTGGAGAAATCCTTGGACATACTTATTAGTAGAGGTGGTTTCCAAATTCCTTATATGTGTTCCTGAAAGGGAATGACACTTTTTTCTTGGAAAATAAATCACTAGTCACAGTGTTTTAGGATGAAAACATTTTGCTGGCCTTCACCTCCACCTGGCAGATGATCATCTGCAGCACCATCAGTCGGACAAGGTGTTTCCCTTCACAAGAATAGGTACTGCCATTCACATTGAAGAACCTAGTTGCAGCATTTGGAGCTGAGTTCCAGTATTGAATACATCTCAGCTCTAGACATTGCTCTCACACCAAACAGACTAGGGCAGAAAAGTCTTGCTGGCATTTTCCTCCCCTCTTCA
Source organism: Zonotrichia leucophrys gambelii (assembly GCF_028769735.1). Classification (NCBI taxonomy): domain Eukaryota; kingdom Metazoa; phylum Chordata; class Aves; order Passeriformes; family Passerellidae; genus Zonotrichia; species Zonotrichia leucophrys. The sequence goes on along the minus strand of NW_026992294.1, from coordinate 24,152 downwards.
ATTTATAATCTGTGGTTAGCTGCTTTCCTTCCCATGTAAAAGCACTCTCATTCCATTTCAGGAATCAAACACACAATTTTGTAAATCACCTGCAATGTTGAGTATGTCCAAGGATTCCTCCCAAATAAAGGCTCCAGAACAGCAAGGTCTTGCTGGCATGTCTCTCTACCAGGCAGATGATTATCTGTAGCACCAGCATAAGGACTGGAAATTTCATTTTTCTAGGAAAAGTACTGTCATTCACTTTCAGGGCCTGAGTTCTGACATTTGAATTCAAGCTCCGATATTGAATGTCTAAGGATTCCTCCCATACAAAAATGTAACGACGGAAAACTGTTGCTGTCTTTTACCTTCACTTTGCAGTCATCTGAACACCACCAGCAGATTATGTGTTTGCCTTCCCAAGGAAAGGTACTGTCATTCATGTTCAGGAGCACAGTTGCAGCATTTGGAACCACACTCCAACACTGAATACTTCCAGTGATTATATAACACAAAATGATCCAGGGCAGAAACATCTTTGTGGCCTTTACCTCCCCTGGGAAGCATATTTGCGCAAGAACAGTGGGTTATGTCCTTTTCTCCCCATGGAAAATAATTTTATTCCTCTTCAGGAGTCCACCACCTTACTTTGGAGACAACTTTCCAATATTAAATATATCCAAGGATTGCTCCCACGCAATATGTGTCAGGTCAGAAAATTGTTGCTGAATTCTACCTCCCCTGGGGCAGCATGTAATCTGCTCTTTGAACCCTGGGTCTAGGTGTTTTCCATCCCCTCTAAAAGTGCTTCAGTCATCTTTAAGGACCTCATCACTGAAATTTGGATACCACCTCCAGTACTGAAAACATCCAAGGATTGCTCCCACACAAAATGTGGACTGACAGGTCTTGCTGGCCTTTACCTCCAATGGACAGAGCTCCTGAAATAAAACGAATGTGCTTTACCATGGGAAGGAAAGCACGTAGCCCCAGTGGTTTAGGTGCTGATTACAGGCTGCCCTAGGGGGGTAAAGATCAGCAACAGCTTTCTGATCTGGCAGCTTTTGTATGAGAGTCATCTTTGGGCATATATAATACTGGAGGTTGTATCCACGTTTGAATGATGGGCTTCTGGATGAGAATGAGAGTTCTTTTCTGTAGGAAGGAAAGCATGTAGCCCCAGTGTTTGCAGTGCTGATGAAAGGCTGCACATGGGAGGTAAAGACCACCCCAGACCTCTCTATCATGGCACCTTTTTGGTAGGAGCAATCCTTGGACATAATGTTGGAAGTGTTATCTAATTTGGGTAATGGGTAAAATCCCTGGTCATATTCAATTAATTGCACTTACAACTGAAAAGCATGCGTTATGTAGAATGCATGTACTAAGTTACCATATTTATTAGCTTAAATAACAAAAGTAACTCCACCCTGTTGGTTAAACTTGTTAATGTGTGAACCAAGTTTGCTTCCTGCTGGCAGTGATTGCTCCTGCAATAAGGATAAGCTGTCCTTCGATGGTTACCTTGATCCTCAGTGTGGGTGTGCTGGAATCATTACTGATATCATTCCTGGGTAGAAAAAACCATATGAATCTCAGCAGCATTAGCCTGAACAGGTTACCCCTTAGTAGCTCAAGTTGTTTAATTACTCGGACTAATGACAAAATTTCTTTTTCCCACTCAGAATCTCTCTCTTCCATCTCTTTAAATGCAGTTGAGTTGAATATTGAATATTTCTTTGGTTTTTCATGGTGTTAGGCCTTGACATTCTTCAGGACGAATCTCAACTTCTACTTTATGAAGTACTTGCCCACTGTTGTTGCTGCTTCCTTTGTTTTCAGGGGGGTCTCCTGCAATTTGAGTTGTCCTCCATGGGTAGGGTGCTCTCCTAATTTGAGCTATCAGTTCCTCAAAGTTTAGTACACCTGTGATTGTAGATGTGGTACTGGTGTTCAACTGCCTGTAATAAACCATGAGCCACAACTGTCTGTTCAGCTCTTTCATGAGCCAGACCCTAAGACTGGCTCAGTTGGTCTGAGCATGGTGGTCATAACACCACTGTTGTTGGTAAAATCTGTGTATGGCCCATTCACTTAACAGCTGGACTTGATGATCTTTGTGAGTCCCTTTCAACTTAGAATATTCTGTGATCTGTGACACAAGGGCAATGCCAACAGCAAACATTGGCTAAACACTGGCAAGTTCCATGAGACTGGAGTGTGTTAAAATGATCTCTGGCCACTATCTCAGACAGGAGAGATAGGAGTGTGACTGAGTGATAGTACCTTTTTTCTTTTAATCTGTCATCACCCCATCAATGCCCAAGCACACGGGTGCTTATATTGTGGCTGTTAGGTTTGCAGTATTGGTACCTTCAACTGTTAAGGGGGCCAAATTGGCCAGAACTTCAGAAATTCCACTTCTCCCTGCAGCAAAAATCCAGCACGGGGACACACTAGCAGTCTTTGGATCAGGGAGTGCAGGTGCCATGTGGAGTCGGCACAGTCTCTGGACTCCTTTTAGGGTTTGGGCTCATGTTCGAACATTAACATTGACTCACTGACATCAGGCAGACAACAGATTTGATCATTCAGAACATCAAAACCCCAAATACTGTTATTGTGATCTTTGATTGCAAAGCAAGTAGCCAATATCCACTTCTCATCCAGGACCCATAAATTAACCTTAGCAGCTTGGCAGATAACATGTGCTCCATTTACTAAAGTGATTTTAACTCTTAGCATTTGGGTCATACACCCAGCTTCTTGGTGTCCTGCTTCATTAGTATTGAATGCTGTGTTCCTGTATCTATTAGAAATGTAATTAATCATTGAGAAGAACCAACTGGAATCTGGATGTGTGGGTCATTAGTATGTATTGATAGGGCTCCACTTGTTGCATTTCAGTCTCACTTGGCTTGTGCCTGGAATGCTTTTGCCACCTGAATGGACTCTTGCACAATACAGGGTGAATTGGTAGCTTGTGTAAGCATCACCTTTGCTGTTTCTTTCAGTTTTCATCTTTTCTCCTTTGTTTCCTGGAACTGTTTCTGCAACTGTTCAGTTCTCACTAACAGGGATAAATCAAGTTTCCTCTCTCAGGTCTTGTTTCTTTCTTCTATAATTTTCCCTGTTCAAATTCTCAAATAATTATCTTTCCTTACACTCAGCTGAAGCAAGCAGAGTCCTAAGATGGTTTTTCTCAGTCATAAGTTTATCCACTTAGATTCTCAGTTTTTCTCCTGTCTCCATCTCAGAAGCCAGTGATGACTTTGATACCTCATTTTCTGTATAAGTCTTATTTTTGGTGAGCCTCCTTAAATAATTGCAGCCGCCAGCCGCCAACTCACTGAAGATGGTGAAAGTTGTTTCTAAGACTCCAGTTAACATTAGCCTGTGGTGCCATAGTAATTATAGGTCTCTCAAGAGTTCCAGCTCCTACATCAACATCTTTATCCTGCTTGTGGCAAGGGAGTGCAACTTTCCTTTTCCCCAGGCACTCCATTCCAGGCACTACATTCTCCAGAACAGCAGTGGATAATTTATCACTTCTCAAGAAATTCCTTTCTGCAAGCCTTTCACTCACACTTCATTCCATCTGCTACTCCCTTTTGGGCAGTCCGCTTCCTTGCTGCTATTCCAATCTCCTGATTGTTGTTCTGTTTACTAATTGTTAAATGAAACCCATCCTTCTGCCATAGCTAATTAGCCCTGAAGATTTCTCTCCCCACGTTAAGGGTCTTTTCCCTTGTCTTTCTTTCTGTGGGGTTAACACTTGCTTCAAGTGATCCTGAAATTCTGCCACAGTGTTTTATCATGTGCAGCAAAACTCTGACCATGGGAGCCACATATTTGGATAACCAGTGATGTAGGTGAGGGCTGTCCTGGAACATCTGTCATTCATCAGTTGCAAAAACACTGCCTTCTGTACACCCTCTGTCCCATGATCTATGGTTGGGATCTCAATCCAAAGCAAATCACTCCTCTCTAATGGATGCAACCTCCTGCTCAGTAGGTGGCACTCTGAGTTGTTTTTTCTGGTTACCCACCATTAAAAATACTGGGCTTCTGCCTCAGACAAATGATTCAATCACCCCCTGCCAGAGACACTCTCCAAACATACCCAGTTTTCAATAAGTACATAACTCTCCTATACTTTTCCTGGAACTTTGCTATCTTGGTTGCTGTGTACTACACTGTTTTAGTAAGAGTGTGCAGACCCTGACTATCATAGAAGGTTTCATTTTTAATTTGGGGTTTGTGATAGATAAGTAATGCAATTGTTATATATGGTAGAGATAATTCATGCTGTAGAAATAGATATGTGTATGTATAAAATATTAGGAGAAACCAAACCTATGCTTGTAACCACTCTGGCCGGGAACAGCATTCTATTCACATTATAACCAGTTCCCGCACAGCTTTAAAGATAATATCAAACCTGTTACTGTATGAATGGGGCAGTCCTGGGCCATGAGCCATGCCTGCAGTCACTCTGACCAGGAACAGAGTTATGCACATTGTAACCAGTTCCCAGACAGCATTGAGACAACGCCAGATCAGTTACCTGTCGTATGAATGGGACAGGCTTGGGCCATCAGAGTGGGCTCCCTTTAGCACCATGCACTTAGAAGATATCATCTGGACCTTCCTGGACGATGATCAATGGAATGTCTTGAGGAAGCTCACAAGACCGTGCCCCTGGACATGATTAAATCTATGGTACTCAGGAGCTGGCATCACCTACTCCATGTGAATGCAGTTTCTGCCTGGGTACTCAGACATTCATCTGGGTTTCAGACTTTGTCTTTGTCTGTTTCTACACATGTATGGATCCAACTTTACATACAAAGAGACACAAAGAAATATGTCGTCATCTCTGCCTCAGGCAGAATAAACTGTATATAAGCTGGCTGCTAAGAGCACTCGGGGTGAACTCCTGGGGACACGCTGTCACTCTGTCAGTGTAACCTGGTTTCACCCAGCACCTGTGCCCAGGACTGACGCTGTCTTGGTTGTGGTGGTTGCTTGAAATTCTTTTATGTAATTGACCCAATAAATCATTGTTAAGTTTTTCATAAATTTGCCTATCAATTTGATCATTTATAACACAATGATTGAGTCTCACAATTAATAGAAAAATATCATGTATATAGATTAAGAAGAGTTTTATAGATTTATAGTTATGTTGTACCCCCTCACATGGTTATCAAGGGACAGCTGGATTTGGGACATCTGGGAGGGCTTGTCACTATGGAGACATCTGACCTCAAATCAGGACCTGAGGAAGAGATCTTCACCACTTGACAGCAAAGAAGGGATTGATGGACAGAACTTTGGGAGGGGTTAAAGGCTTAAAAAAGGGAAAACCTCCATTGTGAGAGGACTGAGCACATGGCAGGGAAAATCTTCTGCTCTCAGAGCCGTAACCTTTTTTCTTTATTTAGTCTTCTGTTGTATTTTTGATAAGGTTTAATAAACCTTCCTAAACTATGAAAAGTGAGTAGCTATTTATCACAGGATTGTAATATGATTTCCTCATCATCAGATGTGTTGCTGCTTATAGGATTGTTAGAGAGTGGGCTTTAGTCAAAGCAATGTTCTGTCCTGTCCACAATTTGTCAACTTTCTTTGAAAGTTCAGAAACAAAAATATTCCCCACCAAGCTCAGCACCAGCCAGTTTGGGTAAAAAAGAGGGTTGATGGGACCCCAGAACTGGAGGTAGCCCAAACCAGGTGGGTGGGGGCTGGGATTTTAGAGAGGATATTTGGGGTCCCTGAGGTTTGGGGGGCTCAGAGGGTACCCCAAGGATGGGAGGGATGGGCAGGTTTGAGGGGATTTAGGGTCCCAGGGCAGGGTTTGGGATGGGGGAGGTCCGTTCTGGGGTCCCTCCCACACCCCCGGGTGCGGGCACGGCTGCTGCTGGTGCAGCGCCCCCTGCCGGTGCAGCGCCCCCGCGGGCCCCGCCCCTCCCGCTCAGCAGTGCCCCGAGCGGCAGCAGCGGGAACAGCAGACTGGGAGTGCCCAGAACCCCCGTAGCCCCGCCCCCTCCAGGTGTGCCCCCCAAAGCCCCGACCCATAGGGAGGACCCCGTTGAAGCGCCCCCACCAGGCGCTTCTCCCCACTCATGGACGGGAGACCTCCAGAGCCCCACCCTCACGGGGGTACTAAGCCCTGCCCCCCCCAGTCAGCCCCACCCACGTTCAAACCACCTCTAAGCACCGCCCCCAAAGCCCTGACCTCCGCTCAGAGAGCGAATCCCTTAAGCGCCACCCCCTAGACGACCCACTCACCACCACTATCCATAGAACCCCTTAGGCCCCAAGACCTTCCTGGCCCCCATCCCAGGTGCCCTCACCCAAAATACTCTCAGAGCCTCCCCCTCTGTGTGGGTTCTTCTCCCCTCCAGAGTTCCCCCCTAGGGTGCCTCACTCCCAAATCCCCTCCATCCTCCCCAGCAACAGCACCTAAGGGTCACAAACATTTATTGATTTATTGGGGTGCAGCAGAACTGGGAGTGTCTCCAGTAAGGTGGCGGTCCTGGGTAGGTTTCCCTGGGACTGGCATGCTGGTGATGGGGGTTCCAGGGGGATCATGGGTATCCTCATATCTGAGGATATAATAATAATAATCCTCAATAATCTGAGGGTGCTGGACTAAAGAAGGGGACCTCCACCCTGGACTGGGTCCCATTAGAATAAGAATCCCAATATAACCAGTTAGATGGTGCCTGGGCCAGTTCTGACCCTCGCTGCTGGGCCAAAGGCAGCACTGTGGTGTTTTACCCCAGAGATACCTTGGCTGAGAGTGCAGCGGGGCACAGGCGCAAGTCCAGGCTTGTCAGGACTCCGTTTACCTCAGGGGAGAGCTTCTGGCGATGGTGAAGAGAAGGAAGGAGTGGATTCTGCTGGAGGGTTATATCCAGATGTTTATTCCATGGGTGCAGAGGTCTGCACCGGGGCAATTCCTCCAAAAGAATAGAGGCCGCATGGTCACATTAACCTTTTAAGCTCAGGGCAGGGGAAGGGGAGGGGACAGGTGAGCCACCAACCAGGTGAAGGGGCAGGGTCTCAAGGGACTAGGGACACCTATCACACGACACCTTGCTGGTATGTTAGCCTGATTGACACGGCACACTCAGCGAGGGGCGAGGGGGAAGGGAGAAGGTAAAACAGGACATTGCAACACACCACAACAGGTCCCTGAAGGGGTTGTTGGGGATCCTGAGGTGGGGGTCCACTAGGGGGGAGTCTATGGGGTAAGCCCACATGGGGGGTCTTGGGGAGGTGGATCCCAAATCAGATTGAACATGTCAGGATATGGCCCCAGCTTGGGGGACCCCTTGGTGAGGCTCTCAGCATGATGGTCTCATAGGAGGTCCCAGTAACACTAGGGGTGTGAGATTGTCAAGTGAGCCCCAGGGTGGGGATCTTGGTACAGGAGCCTGGGTGGTTGAGTCTGTGCAGGGGCTCTGGGGGGTCCCCATTCAGATGCCCCCCCTCGGGTCCCCGCAGGCACTGGGCCAGCTGCAGATCCTTGGGGATCAGTGTGACTCGGCGGGCCTGCAGTGAGCACAGGTATGCGTCTTCCAACAGCCGCACCATGAAGGCCTCTGCTGCCTGTGAACCAAAACCTGAGGGAGGGTCCCCAAAGCTCCCCAGCATGCCCCAACCCCTCCAGCTCCCCCCAGGGGCACAGACCCCCCAAAACACACACCCAGGAGGCAAGGTTTCTCCAAACCTACCTATGGGCGACTGGGAGGGACCAAAACACCCTGTGCCTGTAAATGTGTGAGGAGGCACCAACACCCAGTGACCCATCCCAAATCCCTGACAGACCCCGGGAATAACAGACCCTGCCGCACCACCCAGAGGTCTCCCAGAGACCCTCTCAACATCCATGGAACTCCGTCCCAGAACTCATAGACCCTCCCCAGCCAATAGAACCCTGCTAAGACTCCCCCTCAGCTCCCATCACACACACCCAACAAACATCTCAGCCTCATCCAAGTACCCAAAGAGAGCTTCCTGGACCTCCCCAGCCCCCAGAGACACCCCCAGCACCCTTCCTGCAGCATCCACAGAACCCCCTCTTCCAACCCCCATGGAAACCTTCTCAGCACCCATGAGATCCCCCTCAGCCCCCTTCCCACCCCCCTGAGCCAGCAGTGCTCCCCACACCTGCAGCAGGGAGGGCACAGCAAGGGGAGCACATGGGGGCAGCGGGGTCACAGGGAGTGCGGGGACATCGGGACAACATGGAGGGGATATAGGGGCATTGGGGACACCCCGGGCTGGGGCCACCTCTATGGCGACACCCTGGAGACATGGAGACACTGCCCTGGGGACATCCCAGGGACCTGGGGACACCCTTATTGTCACCCTGGTGGCATTTTGGGGACACCTCGGGCTGGGGCCACCACTATGGCGATACCCTGGAGACATGGAGACACTGCCCTGGGGACATCCCAGGGACCTGGGGACACCCTTATTGTCACCCTGGTGGCACTTTGGGGACACCCCAGGGAGAGGAACACTGGGGACAGGAACACCTGGGTATTACCATGTTATTTTCTGAAAAATCCCTTTGTCAGGATTTTTCTCCTGAGAAGCTGAGAAGCCTCAGAAAAGAAATGTAAACAATAATTATATGATTGCTTGGAATGTGGTCTGGAGGTTGCTTACCAACAGGTGCATCTTTGATTGGTTTAATGTGAATTGTTTTTAATTAATGACCAATCCCAGTCCAGTTGTATGGGGACTCTGGTCAGTCACGGGTTTTTATGATTAATTCTTTTCCAGCCTTCTGTCTGTATCCTTTCTCTATAGTTTAATATAGTTTTAGTATATAATTTTCTTTTAATATAATATCATAAAATGATAAATCAGCCATCTGAGAACCTGGAGTCAAATTCTCATCTCTCACCTCGTCCTGGGGACCCTCACAACACCACCACACCTGGGGATACACTGGGGAGTGGGGATGTGGGAACACCATGATGGGGACACCCTGGGGTCTGCCAGGTGGGAGGCAGGGGGGAAGCACCACTCTGGGAACATCTTGGGAACACCCTTGGCCATGGGAACATGGGGACACTCACCTGGGGACACCCCAATGGGACAGGGGAACAGTGCTAGCACGGCAGGAGGGGCACAGGGAACACTCAATCCATGCAGCCTCTGAAGGTGGCAGAACACAAGGACGTCTGGAACCACAGAAGGACTTTGGGGGATATGCAAGGATCTTGGGGGAGGACAGACCTACCATGTAACAAGGATGGGTGGTCCTAAGGAGTCCCAGGGGGTGATCTGGGGTTCTGGGGGGTAACTTGGCGGGTCTGTAGGGGGTTGCAGGGTCCCAATGGTTTTTGGGATGGGGTGTAAGGGGAGGTTGGAGGGTTCCAGGTCGGATTTTAAGGGGTCCTAGGGATTGTTTGAAGGGTTCCAGTGGGTATTTGAGAGAGTCCTATGGGGAGCTGAAGGGTCCCAGGGTGGATTTGAAGGCTCTGGGGGAGGTTGAAGGGTCTGAGAGGGTTGATCTGGGGTGTCCTGGGATGGATTTGGGGATTCCAGGAAACGGAACAGAAAGGGGATCCAGAGTGGTTTGGAAGATCCCAGACAATGTTGGAGGTTCTGGGATGAAACTGGGGGAATCCTGGAGAGGTTTAGGGGTCCCAAAGTAGATTTTATGGGTATCTGAGATGATCTGTGTGGTTGCAGGGGAGTTTGGGAGTCCATCAGGGGTGCTGGGGAGGTTCCATGACAGAACTTGGGGTGTCTGGGGATTTTAGGATGCAGGAGTGTTCATTCTGGGATGTGGGGAGTTCTCACCAGGCGGGCGAAGGGGCCAGGGCACAGCAGCAGGCGAGTGCTGCTGTGGTACATGCAGGTCTCCTGCAATGCCTGCTGACCTGGGCGGTGGACTGGGGAGGCATTGGATGGGGATCTGTGGGGGCTTTAGGGGATCTATTTAGCCTGAGGGGGCACAGACAGGGGGCTCTGAAGGAACATGGGGGGCATAGGAGATCTATAGGGCCTGTCAGAACACAGGGGCCTATAGGGCATCTATGGGGGGCTATAGGGGCCGGGGGGACAGGGGTAAACTGTGGGGGTTATAAGGGATCTGTAAGGTCTGGGGCGACATTGCGGATATGAGGGATCTATAGGGAGCTACAGTGATGGCTGATACAGGGGAGTTATAGGGGACAGGGAGTATGGGGGGTTATGAGGAACAGGGTGTAGGGGGCTGTTGCAATGTATCTGAACAACTTAGGCTTCAGTGTGCTCCAGCCATACTGCTTGTAACTGTTCTTATCAGAATTTTCTCAGGGCACTGTGGAATTCATCAAGGTTACTAAGACATAAACTGTGCTGAAATAAGAACAAAGAAGCTGAGAAAGGGCACACCAAGATCGCAAGAACTGGATAGCAGAGGACTGTAGAAGACCTAAACGGTAACCAATCACAGACACTGAGAAATGGAGGCAGAGAACGACGGAATAAGGCAACGACACCAGTCAAGAAGTGTGATCTTAGTAGTTTGTAGAATCTATAAAAGCGTGTGTAATGTAAAAAATAAACGGCTTCTGCTCGATCATATTGGTTAGTTGCTCAGGAGTCCTGGTTTACCCGCAATAGGGGGCTATAGGGAAGAGGGAGTGTGGGGTGACTGTAGGTGATGGAAGCATATAGGGGTATTTGGGGCACAGGCTGGGGGCGGAGGACAACAATGGGGGGGGGGGGGCCCAGAGGAGTGCTCTGGAGGGGAGCCTGACAGGGCGCTCGATGTAGGAGGTCCATAAGGGGTGTCTATAAGGGGAGTCCCCCGCCCCTCACTCACTGCATGCCCGTGGCGGGCGCTGGGGAACCCCCGCGCCCTCGGGGGTGGGTTTGGGACGGGGCATGGTGTGGCCGAGTCCAGGCATCCAGCAGGGCTGGAAAGGACCCGGCGACCGGGGAAGGGGCAGTCAGGGCGGACTCAGGTGTCCGGGACCCCCTCCCCGCCCCCCGTCACTCCCGGGTACCCCCAAGCCCCGCTCCCTGCCAGTGGCGTCACCCCCGGCATCCGCCGCCGCTGCACTGCTCCTGACGCCACTTCCCCCCAAGCGCCAATCAGGGCACGCGACCGCTCTGCGCCGCCGCACTCCGCTACTCAATGGTGCCGCGCCTGCTGAGGGCTCATTAGCATAAATCTGCATGAACCCCCACCTTGGTGCTCCCAGGGTAGTCTCAGTTATCGTCCCAGTACAGGCTCTGTAATCGTTCCAGTGTGATCCCAGTCACTCCCAGTGTGGTTTCCGCTGCTCCCGGTCACCTGCATAGTTCCAGTTACTCCCAGAATGATCCCAGTATGAGTCCAGTCCCCTGCAATATGATTCTAGTGCTTCCCAGTCACTCCCAGTGTGAGTCCAGTATGATCATGACTCCCAGTATAATCCCTGTCACACCCTCAATGTGCGACCATGTCAATTCCTGTCCTTAGTAGAATGATCCCACTATGATCCCAGTCACTCCCAGTATGATACCAGTTGCCCCCCAGTGTGGTTCCAGACACTCCCAGTATGAACCCAGCATGAGTCCAGTTGTCCTCAGATCTTGTATGATCCCACTTGCCCCAGCTGTGGTCCCAGTACCCCCAACATGGTTCCAGCATCTTCCCTTTGCTCCCAGTGTGTCTTCAGTTGACTCCCAACATGGTCCCAGTAGCTCCCTGTGCCTCCCTGTGCCTCCCAGTACCCAGTGGGGGTCAGTCAAGGATTACAGCTGAAATAAACAGGGCCAGGAGACTTCTTCTCCTTTATAATGCCTTTATTAAAAGTGATCAGCTCAGGATTGGGCAGCTCGGCAGGGCTGCAGTCCCCGTCGCGTCTCTCTCAGGGCGACTCAGAGGAGGAGAATATGCGCAGCTCCGTCCACTAGGGGCAGAGCTGGGGGATCCGGTCCTCGTGGGAGCCTTTAGGGCGTGATGTCCCCGTCAGATCTTACTTTCTCAGTGCGGTCCCCTTCATTCTCATTGCTGGGGACGACTCCCTTGATCAGGGCGAGAGGGACTCTGCATCTCTGCAGGCTCAGCACTTGGCTCCTCATGTCCGCACATCACTTTAGTCTCTCAACTCTTAGGTGGCTCGTTGTTTTTAGGGTTTTCTCATTGCATTTTGGAGTTGAGGTCCCAAAGCATGCTGGTTTTGGAGTCACTTTGCATAACCCCCCCCACCCTCTCAGGTGTCTTCCCTATGCTGGAAGAGAGCACAGCCTCGGGGAAGAGCCATCACCCCACCCCAGCCAGGGCTTTTACTAATATAAAAGGGGAGATAAGCTACAATGACCCGTGATTACAATAACAAAGCACACAGAAACCTGGCAGGGACAGAGATCTGGCTGCCTTTTTGTAACTTTTTCTCACAAAAAAAATATTAACTGAATTTTTGTTCATAACAACAGCTGTCCATGAAATCCACTGGGAGAAGCAGATTGGGGCGTTATGAACCCATGGTGGCCCAGGTGGGCTTAGGGGGTCTCTTGAGGGCATTGCCTTGCAGACCTCCCAGTTAACCCCCAGTTTTCCCAGTGGCGATCACACTCCTCATTTGACCCCATCAAGCCTCACAGTTGCCCCTTCTTGTCCAGCCCAGCCAGATGTTTAACAGGACCAGCCCCAACACGGAGCCCTGGGGAACCCAGCAGTGCCCAGCCCCAGCTGGCTGTGGCCCCATTCCCACTCCTCCTTGGCCTGGCCACCAGCCAGGCGTTCCCAGTGAGAGGCACCTGTCCCAGCTGCGAGCTGCAGGTGCTCTAGGAGAGGCAGGGAGATGGAGGCAGTGCCAAAGGCTTTGCTGAGCTGCAGGCATGTGGAGAGCTTTGTGAACAGTTGTTTAGCTGAGAAAGGTCACGTTGACATAATGCCGCTGGTTAAGCTTGAAGGGGACAAGCATAGAAGCCAGTAGTCAGTGTCCAATAACAGGCAAGGACATTGTGCCCTTGGTGCAACAGCAGGATAGGGGAGAGCATCTTTGGCAGAAATATGAAGAAAAGTTTCAATAAAATATCCACAAGAATGCAGAAGTAGGCATAGTTGGCTGACAAGTAACTAACCAATAGTGAGCTCACCTCTGCAATATGTATGAGCGTAATTAACACCGACATAAAGATGTGTGCCTATCAATAAAGATTTGAGATTTGCTGACCACTCATATTGCGTGCCGCATTTCTCCCGCTGGTCCCAACAACATGGTGACCCTGACGTGATATCGGTAACGGCGACCATGGGGGATCGGTGAAGGAGTTCGGGTCCTGTCGCAGCAAGGACGGTGAAAAAGCACCGCTGAAAATGGGGGAAGTGCCATGCCCTGGGTGACTTCAAAGGAAAGCCCGGCCAATACGTGCTGCCGCGACCTTGTGGGGCTGCAACAGCGCTGACGTTTAAAATGGAAAGGCAAGCAGCATATGATTTATTTACTTGCTTTTTAAAAAAGCGACAGGTTAAGGGCATAGATTTGCAGAAAAAGCTTCATGGGTTATTAGCTTATGGGTATGCACAGGGATTTTTTCAAAATCCTCATACAATCCATGAATTAAGTGAGCAGCGAAAGTTTGGAGATAAGCTGTGGGAGGCGGTTTTAGATGATGATAAAACTGCAAAGAAGTTAGGAAAGTTATGGTGAGTGGTGCATAATGAGTTAGTACAATATCAGGTAGAAAAGAAGGCTGCACAGCAAGCTACTGCGGCTCATGGTAAGAATAAAAGTTATGGGGATTGGTCAGATTGCCCATTACCCCCTGCCACATCCAGTTATCTTGCCACCAACATCGACTCCTGCTTCAAGCAGCAACTCACCCCCCAAAACAGCACCATCCGCACCATCTGTGCCCTGGCCAGACCCTCCCTCTCCCCCTCTAGCAATGAGCCGATCCCTGATGCAGAGAGTGACCTAGCGGGGGCCATTGCACAAGAGCGGAGGAAGGCATGGGAAGCGGTAGCAAAAGAGATCATGGATTCGGGGGATAGTGAGCCTATGGCAACAGCTATGGAAGTGGCTTGCCCGGTGGTGTATACTCCTCTGGACGGGGGTGGATTACAGGCAGCAATTACTGCCCTAGACTGGAAACTGTTGTCGCAGTTACGGTCCACAGTTAGTCAATTTGGGGTGACCGGTGAGCCCACAAAGCAAATACTTGACTATATTTGGGGGAGCCAGGTGTTATTGCCAGCCGATTGTAGAGGGATTGCAAAGCTTATTTTTACTCAACATCAGCAGCTTCTTTTTAATGCACATTGGCAAACACTCTGCCAGGAGTGCGTAACAGTGGTACGGCAACCAGGTGACCCTTTACATGGGGTAACCTTAGATGAATTATTTGGTATAGGGGCTTTTGTCCAAACAGAAGCACAAGCGTTAATCGTTCCTGATAAATATTGAGAGGCTATGCGACTGGTGAGACTGGCTATAGATAGGATAAAAGAACCAGGCGGGGTTCCCTCATACATGGGTATAAAGCAAGGAAGAGATGAATCATTTAGATCTTTTATAGATAGGGTGGCCACTGCTATCGAGCGAGCTGGCGTGGCAGATTTCATGAAAGGGGCCTTTCTCAAACAGTGTGCTATTCAAAATATCAACCAGGCTACGAAAGATGTGTTAAATACCCTAGGAGCTAATTGGACTATAGAAGAAGCTTTAGAACACATGGCAAATGTGCCCGTAGGGAGTCAGGTGATGTTAGTAGAAGCTATTTAAGAGCTAGGGACAGGATTGAAGGAGCAGGCAGCAGCATCGCAGAGCCAAATCCTAGCCGCCCTTGCACCCCTACAAGCAGCAGCAATAAATAGTCCGTGATCTCCATCTACTGGCCAAGTTAAATGTTACCGGTGCGGAGGCATGGGACATACCCGGCTAACCTGTCAAGCAGCTACCGTCTGGTGCCACAGTTGTTGCTCGGACACCCACAACACCAGAACTTGCTGATGCTGCTCGGGAAACATGAAGCCCAGCGCGCCCAACAGCCGCCGTGCCCAGACACAAGTAGCAGCTGTCAACACCTCAGCCCAGCCCCCCTTCAACCAGCTACCACCGGCAGCCTCGGGCTGGACGTGGCAGCCTCAGTAGCAGTAACATTGACGACCACCCAATCAGAAAAGGTCCCGATTGGAATAAAGGGACCAATCATCATTGATGGACAACTTATGAGAGCTTTGCTTCTAAGACGATCATCAGCCACCATGATGGGATTATTTTTTTTAACAGGGGCAATAGACGCGGATTTTACTGGAGAAATTTGTGTTATGGTACATACTCCTTTTCCACCGATACGAATCGAGAAAGGACAGAGGATAGCTCAATTAGTTCCATTGGAACAAATGACTAAAATATTACCCCCTCATCAGTCTCAGTCCAGGGGGAAACAGGGCTTTGGCTCCACTGGAGGACTTACTCTGTTATCAATGAACTTAAGCGATCGGCCAAAACGTGCTTTATTGATAGAGTATCAGGGTGACAGGCAAACCTTGGAAGGTTTATTATATACTGGCGCAGACTCCAGCATTATCAGCCCAGATTGCTGGCCCCACAACTGGCCATTACAGCCAACCACAGTAGCAGTTACTGGGGTTGGAGGCTTAACGCTTGTAAGAAAATCACCCATGTTATCAGTAACTATCGACAACAAAATTTTACAGAGTGTTCTCTCAGTTGTGCCTTTGCCTCCTACTGTGCAGTGCCTCATTAGTTGGGACATTTTGGCTCAAATGGGGGTAGTGCTGACAAATGAGTACCCTTTGGCTAATGGCCATTGCGTGGACTTTCCCAATCCCACTCATTTGGAACACGGACACACCAGTGTGGGTTAAGCAATGGCCATTAAAAAGGGAAAGTCTGGAACAAGCACATGTACTAGTACAAGAACAATATGAGCAGGGTCATTTACAGTTGTCAGTAAGCCCATGGAATACCCCTATTTTTGTTATTAAAAAGAAGTTGGGAAAGTATAGTTTGCTGCAGGATTTACGGGCTGTAAATGAACAAATGGAGCCTATGGGAGCTTTACAACCAGATTTGCCAAAGGACTGGCCACTGTTAATTGTGGATCATAAGGACTGCTTTTTTACTATTGCTCTTCACCCTCAAGACACTCCAGAGGTTTGCATTTACCTTACCGGCTTTACATAGGGAAGAACCAGACAAGAGATTTGAAAGGGTTACTCTCCCACTGGGAATGCGCAACAGCGCCCCCTTGTGTCAGCTGCATGTTGACAATGCTTTACAACCTTTGCGACAGGCCTGGGCCAAAACAACCATTTATCATTACATGGATGATATTTTATTTGCGCAGCCGCAACCTTTTACAGGTCAACAAATTCAAGAAATACATAAGGCCCTGGAACTACATGGCTTGGTTGTAGCTCCTGAAAAAATTCAATTATCTGCACCCTGGAAATATTTGGGATGGACTGATCAGGTTGTTACCCCCCAGAAATTGCAGCTGAATATTAAAATACATACATTGCATGATGCTCAAAAGTTACTTGGTGATCTGCAATGGCTGCGCCCTTTTGTGGGCATCCCAAATGAGTTGTTAGATGAACTTCGACCTTTACTAAAAGGGACTGACCCAGCACAACCCGTCCATATAACCTCTGAGCAGGTTAAGACACTTCAGCAGATATTGGACTGTGTGACACAGGGCAGTGTCCGAAGACGAGATCTTAACCTCCCCATACAGCTGACAGTTTGCTGTGGAACTAAATTTTTACTGGGTGCACTTATTCAGCAAAACAGAAAAATGGGGGAGGTGTGGGTCTTAGAATGGATATCTCCTCCACTTCAACAGCATAAAACCCTTTTTCAAAAAATTGAAATTTTGGCTGACCTGCTTAAGAAGGGTCATGAACAGGCATTACAAATTACGGGAAAGGAGCCTGATCAGACACGGATACCAATGAAGAAAGATACGTTGACCTGGTACCTGATAAACAGTATGGAATTACAAGAGGCCCTGCTGGGAGCTGGAAGCATGATTACCACTGATGATATTCCCCATATACCATTGAACTGGGTAGGGCAGTGGGGTTGGATTCAATGCCCAAAAAGATTACAGAAGCCCCTGTCGGATGCTATAACAGCCTACACGCATGCAGGAAGAAAATCAAGAACTGCTGCAGTGACCTGGCAGGAAAAGGGACAATGGCACCATCAAATTCTCCAGGCTTCCAAGTTGGATACTTTACAAACAATGGAGCTATTGGCTGTTGTATGGGCCATGATGCATTTTTCGGGGCCCCTCAACATAGTGACAGATTCTTTGTATGTTGCAGGAGTGTGCGAGCAAATACAGGATGCCTCTATAAAAGAGGTTCAAAACAGGAGGTTACATGAGCTGTTTATTCAGTTACAGAGGACAATTAGGCTGAGAAAACATCCCTTTTCTCTTATCCATATCAGAAGTCACAAATGGGATATTGGTCTGGGAGAGGGTAATGCACGAGCAGATAAGTTAGTCTCAGTCACAGAAATTACTCCAAATCCCACTCAGACTATGGCCAAAGAGGCACATTCCATGTTTCACCAAAATGCAAAGGGCCTCCATAGAGAATTTCAGATATCTATGGACGAGGCACGGGCAATAGTCAAAGCCTGTCCCATATGTAGTCATCATAATGGGGGCTGCGGGTTAGGTCTGGGAGTTAACCCAAGAGGGTTCAATACAAATGAGACCTGGCAAATGGATGTCACACATGTTGCTGAGTTTGGTAGGATGAAGTATGTGCATGTTACTATAGACACCTACAGTCATTTTATATGGGCTACAGCACAGACTAGTGAGAAAGCTGGGCAAGTGGAGAGGCATCTCAGCAGCTGCTTTGCTGTAATGGGAGTGCCACGGGGCATTAAGACAGATAACGGGTCTGCCTACTGCAGCAAAAGAATAAAGCAGTTTATGCAAATGTGGGGGATAGAACATGTGACAGGCATTCCCAGTTCCCTGACAGGGCAAGCAATCGTAGAAAGAGCTAATGGTACCTTGACAAGATATCTAGGTAAATACAAGGATATTAGAGAACTGCAAGAAAGACTGTTAAGGAGTTTATTTGTTTTAAATCACCTGTGTGTTTTTGGGGAAAGCAAGGTTCCTGCTGTAATTCGCCACTACATACAGGAGAAAGAAAGTGTAAAGCAAGATGTATGGGTAAAATACAGAGATCCCAAAACAGGACAATGGCAAGGTCCTGCTAAGGTTTTGGGGCCAAGGATATCTTTGGATATCCTTGTGTCTCTACCCCTACAGGATCCTTATTGGGTACCTGCTAAATGGACCCGAGCAGCTGTGTTAGATGGAACCACCAGAACTCCATCAACTGAGCGAAGAAGACTGTCAGTGAGTAGAGACGAAGCTGTTGATCAACCTTCAACCAAAATACTTCTTAAGCTGAAAGGACAGTGTAGTTTGGCTATTGACCGAGCGATTGATCGGTGTAAATCCTTAGATTATATACTAAGCCTGCTTCAAGCGCTTTCTACATTTGAATTTAGAGGGCTTAGGAACCTAGCTTGTATTGATTGTCATAATAGACAGTGTGCTGCATGGGTATTGTTTTTTTGAGGGGGCTGTCAGCAAACTAAGTGGGTACATCAGACTCAATTACCTGACTTGTGGTGCAGGAACTGTGGATTTTATTGGCAGTTGGGCTCCTGGCAAGCAGAACTCCAGGCCTTTACAGGATTACCTGGCTTCCAAGGGTTAGAGTTCTATGAATCACCACAACAGAAAATTATTGCATGGTTTAGGTGGGAAACCCAGCATTTAGTTAAACGTGCTTTGGGACAGTCCAAGTCGCATATTTTACAGACTAAGTGTGGTAGGGGCATTCCCCTTTTCACAGACAAGTATAATAGGTCCAATTTCTGCAGATCAAGATCTGAGAGACCTAAAGAGGTTAAATCTGAGCAGATCAAGGAGAAAGAAGGGGAAAGGAAAGAAGAGACATTCTTAATGACTTGTGGGAAACGATTATCTCCCAAATGTCTGGGTGGTTCAAATCAGCGCCTGGGGAGACCAGGCTGATGTGGCACATTTATGCTATTACGTTGCTAATCCTCACCCTCTTAGCAGACAGGGCAGATGCTGCCGGAGAAGTGAAAACTCATCATACATGGGCCCCACCTCAGCCTAAGACTAACATTTGGGTCACCCTGGCAAACTTAACTAACCAGGAGGCTATTTGCCTGTCATTATCTTCTCTTAGTAATCCATTTACAACTGGCTTGGTAGGGCTGCCAGCAGATCCCTGGCCATGTCTCTCAGGTGTACCCACCTGCAAAACTGACAATCCCAAGACAAGTGTAGATAATTGGGACCAATGGGTTTCTCACTTCCCCATAGCACCACAGGAACCCCAAGAATTGGAGCTGTTAGGTTCAGTGATGGCAGATGCATGTATTAATTTTAACCACAGAAGCCAGCTTTCAGCAAAAAACCGTTCCACTACTGAAACTTCCAGCATGGCTGTGTATCGTAATGCAACAGCTTGGTGCAATTATACCACAGGGAAAGTGTCAATCTCATCAAATGACCCTATTCAATTGCCAGCAGGTTACTTCTTAATCTGTGGGGACTGTGCTTGGCCTGGTGTCCCATCGATGCTGCACGGGGGGCCATGTACAATTGGACAGCTGTCTCTGCTTACACCCAATATGTCCATGTTATTAAACATGAGCCACTGCTGCGATCGACATAAGAGAATGATCCATGCATTTACTGCTGACTGTAGGGACAATGTAAAATTTTGGTCCCCAGGGGCCATAATTGCAGCATCCTTTCTGACTCCAGGGGTGGCAGCTGCAGGTGCCCATGGTGCCCTAAATAAGTTGGGATGCTGGCTTGCAAAGCAAACCAATGCCACCTCTTTGGCACTTTCTAGCCTTTTGCTTGATGTTGATTCTATTCGTCATGCAACGCTTCAAAATAGAGCTGCGATTGACTTTCTTTTACTTGCACAAGGCCAGGGCTGTGAAGAATTTGAGGGCATGTGTTGCATGAATCTTTCTAACCATTCGCAGTCCATCCATGCCCAGCTCGCAGAATTGCGAAGGTTAACTGGAAACTTACAGGTAGAATCAGGTTTCGGTATTGATGGATGGCTCTCATCGTTAGGCCTGGGATCATGGTTACGTTCTGTTGTTAAAGTTAGCATTATACTGGGCATCATAGCTCTGTTAGTAGTGTTAATTTTGCCGTGTTTTTGCATGTGCTTACAGAACATGGGTGCAAAGGATGATATCTGCTGCATTTAATCAGACTTTGCTTGTCCAACAGAAAAATGGGAGAAGTGTGGAGAGCTTTTTGGACAGTTGGTTAGCTGAGAAAGGTCACGTCGACATAATGCCGCTGGTTAAGCTTGAAGGGGACAAGCATAGAAGCCAGTAGTCAGTGTCCAATGACAGGCAAGGACATTGTGCCCTTGGTGCAACAGCAGGATAGGGGAGAGCATCTTTGGCAGAAATATGAAGAAAAGTTTCAATAAAATATCCACAAGAATGCAGAAGTAGGCGTAGTTGGCTGATAAGTAACTAGCCAATAACGAGCTCACCTTTGCAATATGTATGAGCCTAATTAACACCGACATAAAGATGTGTGCCTATCAATAAAGATTTGAGATTTGCTGATCACTCATATTGCGTGCCGCATTTCTCCCACTGGTCCCAACACAGGCAGACACACCCACACATGTCCAACACCCACTGGGGTCACCTGGGCGCAGCAGGAGATCAGGTGAGTCAGGCAGTACCGTCCTTTCCCAAGCCCTGGCTGTTCCCAATGCCCTGGTTTTCCTGTCCATGCCACGGGTTTCCCCCAAGGAATCTGTTCCAGGGCTGTCCCAGCACCAAGGCTTGGAGTTTGCTGGATCCTTCTGGCCCTGGTCTCAGTGGCTCCTAGTCACCTCCAGCATGGTTTCAGTCATTCCCTGAATGATCCTAGTCACTCCCACTATGATAACAGCATGATCTCAGGATGGTCCCAGTTGCTCCCATTTATGCCCAGTATGATTCCCCTTTCTCCCTGTTATTCTCCAGAATGATTCCAGTTGTTCCCTGTATGATCCTAGTTACCCCAGTTGTGATCCCAGTTGCACCCAGCATGGTCCCAGTAGCTCCTAGTGCCTCCCTGTAATCAGTGGGGGTCAGTTGAGGGTTGCAGCTGTCCATAAAATCCATCTGGGGGAAAAGGACACACAAGTGATGTGGGGGGATATGGAGGGACATGGAGGCATTGTCCTGCTGTCACCAAAATTGCAAGAAATATAAAAACTCTCCAACAATGTTTCTACTTTAGGAGAATTAAGGCATTACTTTATTCTCGCCAGGATGTTGTTCTGGCCAGAATGTGCAACAGAGATAATTTAATCCACACATTGCCTGTGTTGTGCAGAGAAAACCATTCCATCACACATGGTTCTTTACTAGATTTTTCACATACTTACACAGTCAAAACCCAGAAAAATGCATTGGTTCAATGTTCATTGGCCACAAGTTACACAGTTTGTACCTGGTTTCCTATTGGTTATTGATCCCTTTGCCTCCAATGCTAATTAGGTCCTCATTCTTAGTTCTCTTATTGATCTTTTCTCAGACCAAGTGTCCCTGACACACCAAGAAGGAAGTTCAGGTGTTGACAGTCACTTCTCTCTTGAGCATGCTCTGGCAACTCCCAGTCCACTGAGATGTCAAGCTCATCAGGCCTTGCCTGGGGAACAGAGTCTCTTGAAAAGAAACTTCCATTCCTTTTTCCCTAAGCAAAGATGAACAAAACCCCTGACTAAAGTTAGTTAAAAATTCTAGGAGTTGCACCATTTCTAACACTGCCCCTCCCTATGGACACAGTACCCTCATTGCTACCCTGTGTCCCCATGTCCCTCCCTCATGTACACACATGCTCCCAGGGTCCCTCATGTGTGCCTCATGTCCCACCTGTCCCCTCACGTATCCCACAATGTCCTCATGTCTCCCTTGTGTCCCCCATGTTCCCACCCTGTTATATGTAGTGAAGATAATTCATGCTATAGAAATAGATATATGTAGGTATGAAATATTAGTAAAGTTTGACTCTATGCTTGTGAAACCACCCTGTCCAGGAACAGAAGTTATTCACATTATAACTGGTTCCCAGACAGAGTTAAGATAAAATCAAACCCTGTTCTCATATGAACAGGGTAGCCCTGAGCCACAGGTGCCTGCAATTGTCTTTGTCAGGGCTAGAGGTATTCACATGTTAACCAGTTCCTGGACAGGCTCTGGGACTGCTGGACCCATTATCAGATGTAGGAGACAAGCTGGAGCCATCTGAAAGGATTTCCTCTGCACCTGGAAGATATCATCTGGGAATTTCCTGGGTGATAATCAGCTGGACATCTCAGGAAGCCCACTAGGTCCTGCACCTGGACTTGATGGAATCTGTATTACTCAAGAGATGGCATCACCTACTACATGTGAATAGCTCTTGTCTAGGTTTTGGACACTTTCTTTGTCTGCTTTTACACATGTATGGACCCAACTTTACATGCCAAGAGAGAAAAAGACTTATGTGGTCATCTCTGCCTCAGGCAGAATAAATTGTATATAAGCAGGCTGGTGGAAGCACTCTGGGTGTACCTTAGGGGAAACGCTGTCTCTCTGTCAGCAGGAGCCCAGGGTCAGCCACTGGCTGCTCCCGGGGCTGACGCTGACTTGGCTGTGGGATTGCGAAATTTTCTATTTTTTGCTGATTGACTTAATAAATCTTTGTCAATTTTTTTTTTAAATAATTTGGCTACAGATTTGATAATTTATAACATACCCTATCCCCCATACCCCAATGTCTGTGCTCTGTGGAAGGAGGTGCCTGGACTCTTCCTGGCCAGCTGAGACATCACTCTAGTGGCACCATGTTCCTCTGAGAGATAAAAAATAGAGAGGGGAAAGACCCTGAATACAGGGGGGGACCCCAAAAGTGTGGCAAACAGGACGGGGCAAGAGCATCTTTCCTCCACTTAATTTTTGGGACCCTGCCAATGAGACAGGGGACACTATACCCCTTCATGGAATGAGTCCCCATCCAGGGATTTGGGCCCCTCTGTATGAGACTGGGATTCCACTCTCCCCCATTAATGTCCTTGAGACCGTCCCCGTGGGATTGGGATACACAATCCCCCCTCGATGGGACTGGGGGATCCATCATTGGACTGGACATGCCCCTCCCCACAAGACTGAGACAACCCTCTTGTAAGTGGGACAACCCCCCATGTGATTGGGCACAGAGCTGCATCATCAGCCCCTGCTCCCCCCTCACCAGGGCCTCTCTGGAGCTGATGGTGGCACTAAGCAAGGGGGTCATAAAGCCCGCCTGTGAGGGCAGGGGGCCACAGGGGGCCAAGGCCCTATTTGGGGCAGCTTCAGGGCTGGACGCCCAAAGAAAGACCCCCAGCTCTGGGAATCTGCTGACAGAGGAATGGAGAAGAATGCTTTGGCAATGTGTATGGTGGCACCCTTTTGCTGCCTTGGACTCCAGCTCATACTGAAGTTCCAACATGTCCAGCATGGCAGCACTCAGTCAGGGTCATGGCAGTCCACTGTCAGTGTCCACTCTCCACAGGACTCAGGCAGGGGCCGTGTGGGGCTACTGGGGGGTGAGCGAGTCTTGCTGAGCACGCCCAGCTCTCCAGTCCACGGATCAGCTCATGGATGGGGTCCTGAAGTCCCAGTTGGTGCCATGTTGCCAATGGGACACTGTTGTGCTGGCCATCAGTACCTGCTGTTCTTCATCCCTCAGCAGTCCCACAGCAGAAGGGTCCTCTGAAAGACCAAGCAAGGGATTCAGCTGTCTGAATTTCTTCTGTCTCCACAGCAGCTCTCCCAAAGCTCAGTGGTGTCCTTTTGGGTCTTTGAAATGCCTCTCCTGAGGTGATCTGTGCCAAGGATACATGGAGCCTCTAGGCCAGCGACAATGGCGTTTTTCTGTCACTCGTGCCCAGTCAGGAGCACTTCAGCTTCCAGCATAGTCCCTGTTGGGATCCCCCTGTCATCCCAGAAACAGAGATGGATTCTGCCCCTGCATGATGGCATCAGGGTGCATTGTGCTCCTGTAGCTCTGCTGTGCCAGGCCATGGATCTACACAGTCCAACTGACCCCACTGTCCTTTTCCC